>NC_091214.1:13093865-13151365 GCF_040958095.1 Procambarus clarkii
AGTGCCTCACAGATATCTAGCCGCCTGCTATCGCTGTATCTATCGATGATTTCCGTGTTGTTTGCTAATATTTCTCTGGTGATGGTCTGGTTGTGGGAAGAGATTATATGTTCCTTAATGGAGCCCTGTTGCTTATGCATCGTTAATTGCCTGGAAAGAGATGTTGTTGTCTTGCATATGTACTGAATTCTTTGAGGCTTACAGTCCCCAAGTGGGCATTTGAAGGCATAGACGACATTGGTCTCTTTTAAAGCGTTCTGCTTTGTGTCTGGAGAGTTTCTCATGAGTAGGTTGGCCGTTTTCTTGGTTTTATAGTATATCGTCAATTGTACCTTCTGATTTTTGTCTGTAGGGATAACGTTTCTATTAACAATATCTTTCAGGACCCTTTCCTCCGTTTTATGAGCTGTGGAAAAGAAGTTCCTGTAAAATAGTCTAATAGGGGGTACAGGTGTTGCGTTAGTTGACACTTCAAAGGTTGAATGGCGTTTCACTTTCCTTCTTATGATGTCTTCAACGAAACCATTGGAGAAGCCGTTGTTGACTAGGACCTGCCTTACCCTACAGGGTTCTTCATCGACTTCCTTCCATCCTGAGCTGTGGCTGAGAGCACGGTCGACGTAAGAGTTGACAACACTCCTCTTGTACCTGTCTGGGCAGTCACTGTTGGCATTGAGGCACATTCCTATGTTTGTTTCCTTAGTGTAGACTGCAGTGTGGAAACCTCCACCCCATTCCATGACTGTTACATCTAGAAAGGGCAGCTTCCCATCCTTCTCCATCTCGTAAGTGAAACTCAACACAGAATTCTGCTCAAATGCCTCCTTCAAGACCCTGAACCAATATGGAAGCAACAAGAGGAAGTATGGGCCAATAGGCCTTCTGCAGTTTTCATATCCAATTTATACCTATTGTTCCGGGTTCTGTCCTGTATTTGTCATAAGTTTGTTCACCTCACCCAAAACTTTGTACCATATCACCTCACCCAAAAGTCTTTGAAAATGTAATGAGCATTACGAAATACATTCAGGCGTCAGATAATTAAAAAAAATAATTTTGGAGAATTGATATTTTTATTACCACCAACAGTGAAGAAAAACATACAAATCTTGAGAAAATTCGTGTTAGAATTATTAATCTTACCTTTTCGGTCATATTCAACATTATATATATATATATATATATATATATATATATATATATATATATATATATATATATATATATATATATATATATATATATATATATATATATATATATATATTGTCTTTACATTGAATAAAACACGTCAATAATAACATTTACTATTATCACCAAAAACTCCTCTATAAACGAATGAGTGAATGAACTCGTCTTCCACCTTCATCTTCCCTCCAACCCCTTCCCAACCTCTCCTCTCTCCCTGTTTATCCTCTTCCTCCTTCTTTCTCTTAACTCTAATCTCCACCATTTTCCTCACTCCCCTTCCCCTCACCCCCTCTCTCTCTAAGATACCCCTCGCCCCTCCCATGAAAATAAAAAACAATAATTTATATATATAAAAGGGGGAACCCGGCTGCATCCATGTCTCTCCCCCCCATCCTTCCCCCCCCCCCTCCGCTCTTTTACCCTCTCCCCTCTTCCTCCCCCCTCTCCCCTCTTTCTCCCCCTTCCCCCTCTCTTATACAATATCTGAGTGAACACGGCCACTTACCTCTGCCTATGGTGGTTGGTAATAGGGTTGGCGGCGTGACAATATTTAGCCCCTTAACTATATTCTTGATCATCCCGGATATATATTACACCTTAGGGGCTCTATGCTAGTCAGGTTAAGGTCTCCCAGCAGCAGCCTTCCTCCCATCAACACCGACAAGATGGAGTACTCGGAGTATTCCTGTAAGAGACTCTCACATTTCGACTGTTCGGACTCAGCCCCTAAGAGGAGAAAATTAGAAGACGGCTGGGATGGAAATTGGGAGGACGCGGCCTCCTACGTCCGCAAGATGGTGGACGTCTGGGACCAACTGTGGGACTTCGGCGGACAAACGCTTGGGAAGGACTGGGAATATATGGATCTATGAACAGTGTTTACTTTTTTGTTTCTGATAATTACTTTTTATTTTTTGTGAAATTGATTAAAATAAAGGATATGTGAACTTACCTAGTTGTATTCACCTAGTTGTCCTTGCGGGGGTTGAGCTCTGGCTATTTGGTCCCTCCTCTCAACTGTCAATCAACTAATGTACAGGTTCCTGAGCCTACTGGGCTCTATCATATCTACATATGAAACTGTGTATGGAATCAGCCTCCACCACATCACTGCCTAATGCATTCCATTTCTCTACTACTCTGACACTGAAAAAATTCTTTCTAACGTCTTTATGGCTCATTTGGGCACTCAATTTCCACCTTTGTTCCCTAGTGTGTGTGTGTGTGACCTTGTGTTAAACATTCTCTCTTTATCTACCCCTATCAATTTCTCTGAGAATCTTGCATGTGGTTATCATGTCCCCTCAAACTCTTCTGTCACCCAGTGACGTGAGGTTTAATTCCTGTAGTCTCTCCTCGTAGCTCATACCTCTCAGCTCGGGTACTAGTCTGATGGCAAACCTTTGAACCTTTTCCAGTTTAGTCTTATCCTTGAGTAGATATGGACTCCATGCTGGAGCCGCATACTCCAGCCTTGGTCTGACATATGTGGAATACAAAGTTCTGAAAGATTCCTTACACAAGTTTCTAAAGGCCGTTCTTATGTTAGCCAACCTGGCATATGCCGTTGATGTTATCCTCTTGATATGAGCTTCAGGGTACAGGTCTGGCGTGATATCAACCCCCAGGTCTTTCTCTCTCTCTCTCCTAAATGATACCTTGTATCTGGTCTCCTGCTCCCTACATCTATCTTCATTACATTACATTTGCTTGGGTTAAACTCTAAAAACCATTTGTTAAACTATTCCTGCAGATTGTCCAGCTCTTCTTGAAGCCTTAAGGTGTCCACCTTTGTCTTAATCCTTCTCATAATTTTGGCGTCGTCAGCAAACATTGAGAGGAATGAATCTATACTCTTTGGGAGATCATTTACTTATATCAGAAATAGGATAGGTCCGAGTACAGAGCCCTGCGGGACTCCACTGGTGATTTCACGCCAATCGGAGGTCTCACCCCTCACCGTAACTCTCTGCTTCCTATTGCTTAGGTACTCCCTTATCCACTGGAGCATCTTACCAGCTACTCCTGCCTATCTCTCCAGCTTATGCATAAGCCTTTTATGGGGTACTGTGTCAAAGGCTTTCTGGAAGTCCAAGAAAATGCAGTCAGCCCATCCTTCTGCTTAATCTTTGGCACCTGATCGTAGAATTCTATTAAGCCTGTAAGGCAAGATTTACCCTCCCTCAACCTATGTTGATGGTTTGTCATCGAATCCCTTATCTCCAGATGTGTTACTAGGTTTTTTCTCACGATCTTCTCCATCACCTTGCATGGTATACAAGTTAAGGACACTGGCCTGTAGTTCAGTGCCTCTTGCCTGTCACCCTTTTTGTATATTGGGACTACATTAGCAGTCTTCCATATTTCGGGTAGGTCTACTGTTTCCAGTGACCTACTTTACACTATGGAGAGTGGCAAGCAGAGCGCTCCTGCACATTCTTTCAATACCCATGGTCAGATTCCGTCCTGGCCAACAGCCTTTCTCACGTCCAGATCCAACAGGTGCCTCTTAACCTCATCTCTTGTAATTTCATACCATTCTAATGCCGCCTGGTTTACTGCTTCTTCTCCTAGCGCCGTGACCTCTCCTTTTTCTATTGTGAAGACCACCTGGAACCTCTTGTTGAGTTCTTCACACACCTCTTTGTCATTCTCTGTATACCTGTCCTCACCTGTCTTAAGTTTCATCACCTGTTCCTTCACTGTTGTTTTCCTTCTGATGTGACTGTGTAGTAGCTTTGGTTCGGTCTTGACTTTATTAGCTGTATCATTTTCATATTTTTTCTCAGCTTCTCTTCGCACACTTACATACTCGTTCCTGGTTCTCTGGTATATCTCTCTGCTTTCAGGTGTTCTGTTATTTCGGAATTTCCACCACGCCCTTTTGTTCAGTTCCTTTGCTTTCATACATGGCCTATTAAACCATAGATTCCTTTTTTTGCTTCATGTTTTTTTTCCTGTCGGGCCGGGATAAACCTGTTTACTGCCTCCTGACACTTTTGGGGTGACATAGACCATCATGTCATGTACGGACTTAGTTGTGAGTTCTATGGTATATCCCTTAGGAATTTTCTCATCTCCTCATAGTTCATGAGGAGCCAACAAGTTTCCCTTTCGGTTCGCCAGTCCTTTGTTTCCCCAGTTCTTTCTTTGGGAGATAATTCCTAGCTCTACCAGGTATTCGAAGATCAGTACACTATGATCACTCATTCCCAAGGGGGCTTCCAACTTAACCTCCCTTATATCCGACTCATTTAGCGAAATATCAGATCAAGAATTGCGGGTTCATCCTCTCCTCTCATTCTTGTCGGTCCCTGGATGTGTTGGTTTAGAAAGTTTTTTGTTGCTACGTCCAGCAGCTTAGCTCTCCATGTGTCCTATCCTCCATGAGGGTCTCTAGTCTCCCAATCTGTTTTCCCGTGGTTGAAGCCTCACATAATTTGTAGTCTGGATCCGTTTCTGCCAGCTACAGAAGCTGCTCTCTCTATTATATTGATGGTGGCCATGTTGTTCCTATCATATTCCTGTCTGAGTCTTCTGTTGTTTGCTGGGGAGTTATATATGACTACTACTATAATTTTTTGTCCTCCAATTGATATGGTACCTGTTATGTAGTCACAGAAATCTTTACAGCCCTGAATAACCATCTCTTCAAAATTCCAGCCTCTTCCCATCAGCGAAAAGGGAAACCTACACTCACAACTTTTCCCTACACGACCTCCTCCTCTCCCTTCTCCCTTTCCTCACTACATAGTAGTTCTGTGGAAACACTGCATTTGTTATGGTTTTCGATAATTTTGTTTCTGTGAGTGCTATTATATCTGGGTTTTCTTCTAGTGCCCATTCTCCAAGTAAACTTGTTTTATTCGTAATGCCATTTATATTATTGTACACTGCCTTGAAGCTCACTTTCTTCTGTTCATTCTCTTGTGCCCTTCTTGGTGAGCATTCTGCTGATGGAGGAAACTGTTCAATAGGTGTGAAGATCTGTGAAGTGGTTAACAAGGTGTCAGAGGATTCTGGTGTGTGTGTGTGTGTGTGTGTGTGTGTGTGTGTGTGTGTGTGTGTGTGTGTGTGTGTGTGTGTGTGTGTGTGCGTGTGTGTGTGTGTATTCACCTATTTGTACTCACCTATTTGTGCTTGCAGGATCGAGCATTGACTCTTGGATACCGCCTTTCCAGCCATCGGTTGTTAACAGCAATGACTCCTGTCCCATATCCTTATCGTACCTAATTTTAAAAGTTTTAATAAAGTTTGCTTCCACAACCTGTTCCTCAAGTGCATTCCATTTTTCCACTACTCTCACACTAAAAGAAAACTTCCAAACATCTCTGTGACTCATCTGAGATTCCAGTTTCCACCCATGTCCCCTCGTTCTGTTATTATTTCGTGTGAACATTTTATCTATTTCCACTTCTATCTCCACTTCCGCTGTGTGTGTGTGTGTGTGTGTGTGTGTGTGTGTGTGTGTGTGTGTGTGTGTGTGTGTGTGTGTGTGTGTGTGTGTGTGTGTGTGTGTAATTACCTAAGTGTAGTTACAGGATGAGAGCTACGCTCTTGGTGTCCTGTCTTCCCAGCACTCTTTGTCATGTAAAGCTTTGAAACTACTGAAGGTTTTGGCCTCCACCACCTTCTCACTTAACTTGTTCCAACCGTCAACCACTCTATTTGCGAAAGTGAATTTTCTTATATTTCTTCGGCATCTTTGTTTATTTGGTTTAAATCTATGACCTCTTGTTCTTGAAGTTCCAGGTCTCTGGAAATCTTCCCTATCAATTTTATCAATTCCTATTACTATTTTGTAAGTAGTGATCATATCACCTCTTTTTCTTCTGTCTTCTAGTTTTGACATATTTAATGCCTCTAACCTCTCCTCGTAGCTCTTGCCCTTCATTTCTGGGAGCCACTTAGTAGCATGTCTTTGCACCTTTTCCAGTTTGTGTATGTGCTTCTTAAGATATGGGCTCCACACAACCGCTGCAAATTCTAGCTTTGTCTAGCAAAAGTCGTGAAAATTTTCTTTAGTATTTCCTTTACTATTACTAATAGTATTACTTTAGTATTTCCTTTACTATTAATACTATTTCTTTAGTATTGTAGTATTAGTACAATATTCTTTATGTGGTCCTCAGGTGATAGTTTTCTATCTAGAACCACTCCTAGATCTCTTTCTTTATCAGAATTCTTTAAAGATTTCTCACATAATTTATAGGTTGTGTGGAGTTTATGTTTTCCTATTCAACATTCCATAACATGGCCTGTATTCACGTTAAATTCCATTTGCCAAGTGGTGCTCCATATACTTATTTTGTCCAGGTCTTCTTGAAGGGCTTGACTATCATCTATGTTTCTTATCCTTCCTATTATCGTAGCATCATCAGCAAACATGTTCATATAATTCTGTATTCCATCTGGTAGATCGTTTATGAAGACACTGAACATTACCGGTGCAAGAACTGAACCCTGTGGTACTCCACTTGTGACGTTTCGCCAGTCCGATACATTGCCTCTGATTACTGCCCTCGTTTTTCAATCAATCAGAAAATTTTTCATCCATGTTAGAAGTTTACCTGTCACCCCTCCAATATTTTCCAGTCCAGAACAACCTCTTATGTGGAACCCTGTCGAAAGTTTTTTTTAGGTCCAGATAGATGCAGTCAACCCAACCATCTCTTTCCTGTATAATCTCTGTGGCTCGATCATAGAAACTGAGTAAATTTGATACACAGGAACTTCCTGATCGAAAACCGTACTGTCTGTTTGATATTATATCATTTCTCTCCAGATGTTCTACAATTTAGTTTTTATTATTTTTGCAATATTTTGACTATTACACTTGTCAGTGATACAGGTCTATAAATGACGGGGTCTTCCGTGCTGCCACTTTTGAAGATTGGAACTATGTTAGCCTTTTTCCACACATCTTATACGACTCCTGTACACAGGGATGTCTGAAAAATCAGCTGAAGTGGAATGCTGAGCTCAGGTGCACATTCTCTCAGAACTCATGGTGAAACTCTATCTGGGCCAACTGCTTTGTTCTTACTTAGCTCCAGGAGCATTTGTTTAACTTCGTCTCTAGACACCTCTTTGTGCTCTATGCTGTTCTCTGCAATTATCATTGTATCTGGTTCTTTGAGGATCTCATGTTGTACAAATACACTTTGGAACTTTTTCGTTTAATGTTTCAAACATTTCCTTTTCATTTTCCGTGTATCTGTCCCCCATTTTCAACCTATGAATATTATCCTTTACCAACAGCTTGCTTTTAATGAATTTATAGAAAAGGCCTGGACCTGATTTACATTTGTCTGCTATACCGATCTCAAAGTTCCTTTGCCTCTCTCCTTACTAACATGTAGTTGTTCCTTGAATCTTTGTATCGCTGGTATGTTTAGGATTTTGGTCTCTTTCTATAATGATTCCATGCTTGTGTCTTTTGATCTCTGGCCCTCTCGCAGTTTCTGTTGAACCAACCCTTTTTCCTAGGTTTGCATGTCTGTTTTGGTATGAATGTTTGTGTGCCTTTATCGTATATTTTCCAAAATAAGGCATACATCTCATTTACTTCCTTGCCTAGCAACAATTCCTAAGTTCCCCATAGTGTCCTTTCTAGAAATCGAGTTTAACAACTGTTTCATTGTCCCCATTCTTTACTAGATTATATCGCATAGCGTATTTAATGTCCAAGAGGACGTGATCACTCTTTCCCAAGGGAGTAAGGTACTGGATGTCAAATACCTCTTCTTCTTTCCTGGTGAATACTAGATCCAGTAATGACGGTACATCTCCTTCCCTCATTCTTGTGGCCTGCTTGACGTGTTGATACATGAATGTCTCCAAGATGACGTTTACAAACCTGCCTGTCCAAATGTCCTCTGTTCTTGCCTCGTAGGCCTCCCAGTCTATTGCCTTAAAGTTGAAGTTCCCCAGTACCAGCAATCAGGATTTATCTTTGTCAGCTCTTACCATAACCTCTCTCATGACCATTTTGAGGCCCTCTCGTTTGTCATCCAGTTCTTCCTTTGTCCATATGTTGCTTGCTGGTGGGCTGTAGGCATTTAAAATTATCAGCTTATCATCTTCATTCCAAAGCTACAATGCCATTATGTCAATATCTCGAGGGTTTTTAAATATTAATTCTTCAGGTGTTCTCTCACCAGCACAGTCACTCCTCCCCCCTTCCTAGGTTTCCTGTCATGTCTCCAAACTGGGTAGCCCCTTGGAAATACGACCTCATTTAAAATATTTTCTTCAAGTTTTGTCTCTGTTAGTGCGACAATATCTGGGACTTTGAGCTCAATTATATTCTTCAACTCTAATATTTTCGATCTCACTCCATCTAAGTTGGTATATACTACTTTCAGGAATATGTTCCCCTTCCCTTTGTTCTTTAAACCCCATTCCACTAATGATTTTGTTGTTTTGTCTTTATGTACCGTTTAACAAGCTTTCAAGTCCCTGACACTTTGTAGAAAAAAGAATTCCTTTCTTCTTCATTTCTATCCCCATTTAGACGTTTCGCTTCAATGAAGTTCATTTTCAGCTTTTCTCTGTCCTCATTTGAGAGGTCTTGTCTTATTGACCAAAGTTTGCCATCCTCGTCACATTGTAATTTTCTTGTATTCCGAAGCACTTCTGTCATATATTTCACTCCATTAAACATCACCCTTAAGGGGCAGTTCTTGTCTTTCTCATATTTTCCTATCTTCCTAAAATCACTAACATGCTCCTTTGAATTTAGGCCTTCTCCTAATCCTACTATTTTTTCAATGATTTTCATCTTTTCTGACTCTCGGTCCACCCTAGAGGAAATTACCTTCTCTAAACATCCAAAAATTATTATGGACTTACTTCTACCTACAGTGTTTTGTACCAGTGTACTGTTGGTTACCAGTTCTTTCCTTATTGCTTGCCTAAGATCCGCTTCTTGTTTATCATTTCTGGTTAGGACTTCCAAACACCTTTCCTTAATCGTCTCTTTCTCTTTGACAACTTGGGCATACGTCTATTTCTTCTTTATACTTTTCTAGTTCTTTATTACCTCCTCTATGTGAGTTGTCAATGAAGTTTCCAGTTGCAGATCCTTGCCTAATTCTGTATTAGCCCTCAGGCTCCCTTGGAGTTGTTCACCATATGAGTCTATTTTCTTGTTTACTTCTTCAAAGTCACCACACTTCACTTTCCACGCCTCATTTTCTTTCACTAGTTCCTTGATTTGCTCCTCCTAATTTGTTACCTTGTCCGTTAATGCAGTAATACTCTTAACTTGCTGAAGAATACTTCCTTTTAGAGTGCAAAGCTCACTCCTAAGAGCTCCTTTGTTCTCTAAGAATTTAAGCAGTTTTTCTTCATTCTTTTGCATATCCTCAATTATCTCTAACCTGCCAAGAACACCTCCTTTCCTTATATCTTGTGGTGAGAATCCTTTGCCACAATCATCTATTGGTGTGTTTACATTCCCCGTGGTGGTGGTGGCCATCTTTGTTTTTGTTCTGGAACAGAAACAAACTTTTCCAACTCAGCTATTTTCACTCATCTTTACTTGTTTATTGTATTTTTTTGCTTTTGCACTTCCTTGAACCTCTATGTAACCTGGGACACCACTGTAGCCCCCAATCTGTTCCCAATACTTAAGTAATTCGATATTCCAGGAGCTTGCTGCGGTGTGCCCACCCAACCACTTAGGCTAGACGGTAGAGCGACGGTCTCGCTTCATGCAGGTCGGCGTTCAATCCCCGACCGTCCAAGTGGTTGGGCAAACCTCCTTTACCTCTGGCCCATCCGAAATGCTTATCCTGACCCCCTTCCCAGTGCTCATATAGTCGTAATGGCTTGGCGATTTCTCCTGATAAATAGTGACTCCTGCCTCCTCCAGCTCCAGTGACCCAGTCACTGTAACCTACTCTGTTACAGTGTGTGTGGAGAGATACGGCTTCAGTTGGAACCATGAGGATAGTATGGTGTACATGGTTATAGTGACACTGGTTGTGAGTAGTGTTGAGTTACAGTGATGATGGACGTGTGAAGATGGTTATAGTGAAGATGGATGTGAGTAGAAAATATTGTTACTTTGGTGAGGGTCGTGTGTAGTGATGATGGTGTTGTAACTACACAAAACCATCAAGACTACCATCCTGATAACCATCTACACAGCACATGAAGGTTGTGTGTAGTGTAGATGGTACAGTGATGAAGGTTGTGTGTAGTGTAGATGGTACAGTGATAAAGGTTGTGTGTAGTGTAGATGGTACAGTGATGAAGGTTGTGTGTAGTGTAGATGGTTACAGTGATGGTGGTGTGTAGTGTAGATGGTACAGTGATGATGGTTGTGTGTAGTGTAGATGGTTACAGTGATGGTGGTGTGTAGTGTAGATGGTACAGTGATGAAGGTTGTGTGTAGTGTAGATGGTACAGTGATGAAGGTTGTGTGTAGTGTAGATGGTACAGTGATGAAGGTTGTGTGTAGTGTAGATGGTACAGTGATGATGGTTGTGTGTAGTGTAGATGGTACAGTGATGATGGTTGTGTGTAGTGTAGATGGTACAGTGATGAAGGTTGTGTGTAGTGTAGATGGTACAGTGATGAAGGTTGTGTGTAGTGTAGATGGTTACAGTGATGGTGGTGTGTAGTGTAGATGGTACAGTGATGAAGGTTGTGTGTAGTGTAGATGGTTACAGTGATGGTGGTGTGTAGTGTAGATGGTACAGTGATGAAGATTGTGTGTGGTGTAGATGGTTACAGTGATGGTGGTGTGTAGTGTAGATGGTACAGTGATGATGGTTGTGTGCAGTGTAGATGGTACAGTGATGAAGGTTGTGTGTAGTGTAGATGGAACAGTGATGAAGGTTGTGTGTAGTGTAGATGGTACAGTGATGAAGGTTATGTGTAGTGTAGATGGTACAGTGATGAAGGTTGTGTGTAGTGTAGATGGTTACAGTGATGGTCGTGTGTAGTGTAGATGGTTACAGTGATGGTGGTGTGTAGTGTAGATGGTACAGTGATGAAGGTTGTGTGTAGTGTAGATGGTACAGTGATGAAGGTTGTGTGTAGTGTAGTTGGTACAGTGATGAAGGTTGTGTGTAGTGTAGATGGCTACAGTGATGGTCGTGTGTAGTGTAGATGGTACAGTGATGAAGGTTGTGTGTAGTGTAGATGGTACAGTGATGATGGTTGTGTGTAGTGTAGATGGTACAGTGATGAAGGTTGTGTGTAGTGTAGATGGTACAGTGATGATGGTTGTGTGTACTGTAGATGGTTACAGTGATGGTCGTGTGTAGTGTAGATGGTTACAGTGATGGTGGTGTGTAGTGTAGATGGTACAGTGATGAAGGTTGTGTGTAGTGTAGATGGTACAGTGATGAAGGTTGTGTGTAGTGTAGATGGTACAGTGATGAAGGTTGTGTGTAGTGTAGATGGTACAGTGATGAAGGTTGTGTGTAGTGTAGATGGTACAGTGATGATGGTTGTGTGTAGTGTAGATGGTACAGTGATGAAGGTTGTGTGTAGTGTAGATGGTACAGTGATGAAGGTTGTGTGTAGTGTAGATGGTTACAGTGATGATGGTTGTGTGTAGTGTAGATGGTTACAGTGATGGTCGTGTGTAGTGTAGATGGTTACAGTGATGGTCGTGTGTAGTGTAGATGGTACAGTGATGAAGGTTGTGTGTAGTGTAGATGGTACAGTGATGAAGGTTGTGTGTAGTGTAGATGGTACAGTGATGAAGGTTGTGTGTAGTGTAGATGGTTACAGTGATGATGGTTATGTGTAGTGTAGATGGTTACAGTGATGGTCGTGTGTAGTGTAGATGGTTACAGTGATGGTGGTGTGTAGTGTAGATGGTACAGTGATGAAGGTTGTGTGTAGTGTAGATGGTACAGTGATGAAGGTTGTGTGTAGTGTAGATGGTACAGTGATGAAGGTTGTGTGTAGTGTAGATGGTACAGTGATGAAGGTTGTGTGTAGTGTAGATGGTTACAGTGAAGATGGTTGTGTGTAGTGTAGATGGTTACAGTGATGGTCGTGTGTAGTGAAGATGGTTACAGTGATGGTCGACCATCAAGGTAATAGAGTATTAACTAGCTCCCGTATACCATCACTCGCATTCTTTTCCTCCGTTCCATCTCACATCCTTATCCTGACCCCTTCCAAGTGCTGTGTAGTGGTAATGACCGGGCCCTGAACCGGACAGGTTGTGAGCAGACGGGAGAGGAGACCTAAGAGCGGGAGGGGCGAAGGTTAGAGGTGGGAAGGGGGGGGGGAGTGGTGTCGGAGGTCGTGGGGGATGACAGTAGAGAAGAGGTACAGGAATGGAGTAAAGTGGAGGTCTAGGGATGGGGAATCGGGACGGAATGTTGGTTTGTGAGGGGTGTTGGAAAGTTTCCAACACTAATACATCATTATTGTATCATAATACATCACCATTGTATGCTAGGCATAGTATATACTAATCCTACTAATTTGTACTCATCTGCACGTCATTTACCAAATTCTTCCCACATAGAGGGACAGTATTGCGTCAGATAATATCCAGCAGAGGCATAATTTTTGTCATCATGCCAGAGAATTGAATAATATTCTCGCCTTTTGTCAGTATTCCTTACAAGAATTAATACCTGATAATATAACAACTAGTGATCTAATAACAACGAGTTATCAACTAAAAGATCACTATATAAGAGTTTTCATCAGACTCCTGAAGAGACCTTGGCTGCCTTTTGTAGACTGATCCATCATCCAACACAGCAGTCCCAGGTCGACTCTGCAATCAGATACGTCATTAATACTGGGACGCTCTAGGGAACCTCACTTACAGGCTTAGACACAAACGTCCACCTCTTCATTCCATAGATGGCGTTGCTGTCTAAGCGCCACCTCATCAGAGGTCAGCAACGGCTATGTTACGAGCTGATTAAGACGGGAATCCAGCACCTGTGGCCGGTATATCCCGTCCTCGCTAGATGGCGTTGTCCATTTGGAGTGGGTTTCGGGAGCGGACTCACAGATGGCGTTGTCGTCACTGCTCCGTGCTCCGACGCTGGACTCGGGTCCGTAACAGAGGGAGAGAGAGAGAGGGGGGGGGGGCTCTACTCACAGGCAGAAAGAAGGGAAGAATGAAATAGTGTGTTGAGACAGAGAGAAGAGACAAGCGCTAGCATACACACACACACACGGAGGCATACAGATAGACGGGCACACATATACACACACACACACACACACACACACAAAGGTTTGCCACCAGACTAGTACCGGAGCTGAGAGGCATGAGCTACGAGGAGAGACTACGGGAATTTAACCTCACGTCGTTGGAGGACATAAGAGTTAGGGGGGCATGATCACCACATTCAAGATTCTCAAAGGAATTGATAGGGTAGATATAGACAGGCTATTTAACACAAGGGGCACACGCTCTAGGGGACACAGGTGGAAACTGAATGGCCAAATGAGCCACACAGATATTACAAAGAACTTTTTTAGTGTCTGAGTGGTTGACAAATGGAATGCATTAGGAAGTGATGTGGTGGAGGCAGACCGCCGCATCACTTCCTAATGCATTCCATTTGTCAACAACTCTGACACTAAAAAAGTCTTTCTAATATCTGTGTGGCTTTCTAATATCTGTGTGGAAAAATAATAAAAACTAAATGGGTAGAACACCTGGAGAGAAATGGTATAATATCAAACAGACAGTATGGTTTTCGATCTGGAAGATCCTGTGTATCAAATTTACTCAGTTTCTATGATCGAGCCACAGAGATTTTACAGGAAAGAGATTGTTGGGTTGACTACATCTATCTGGACCTAAAAAAGGCTTTCGATAGGGTTCCACATAAGAGTTTGTTCTGGAAACTGGAAAATATTGAAGGGGTGACAGGTAAACTTCTAACATGGATGAAAAATTTTCTGATTGATTGAAAAATGAGGGCAGTAATCAGAGGCAATGTACCGGACTGGAGAAACGTCACAAATGGAGTACCACAGAGTTCAGTTCTTGCACCAGTGATGTTCATTGTCTTCATAAATGATCTACCAGATGGAATACAGAATTATATGAACATGATTGCTGATGATGCTAAGATAATAGGAAGGATAAGAAACTTAGATGATTGTCATGCCCTTCAAGAAGACCTGGACAAAATAAGTATATGGAGCACCACTTGGCAAATGGAATTTAACGTAAATAAAGGCCATGTTATGGAATGTGGAATAGGAGAACATAAACTCCACACAACCTATAAATTATGTGAGAAATCATTAAAGAATTCTGATAAAGGAAGAGATCTAGGGGTGGATCTAGATAGAAAACTATCACCTGAGGACCACATGAAGAACGTTGTGCGAGGAGCCTATGATACGCTTTCTAACTTCAGAATTGCTTTTATATACTTGGATGGTGAAATACTAAAAAAATTGTTCACGACTTTTGCTAGGCAAAGCTAGAATATGCAGTGGTTGTGTGGTGCCCATATCTTAAGAAGCACATCAACAAACTGGAAAAGGTGCAAAAAAAAAGCTACTAAGTGGCTCCCAGAACTGAAGGGCAAGAGCTACGAGGAGAGGTTAGAGGCATTAAATATGCCAAAACTAGAAGACAGAAGAAAAAGAGGTGATATGATCACTACTTACAAAATAGTAATAGGAATTGATAAAATTGATAGGGAAGATTCCTGAGACCTGGAACTTCAAGAACAAGAGGTCATAGATTTAAACCAAATAAACAAAGATGCCGAAAAAAATATAAGAGAAAATTGAGTGGTTGTCGGTTGGAACAAGTTAGGTGAGAAGGTGGTGTAGGCCAAAACCGTCAGTAGTTTCAAAGCGTTATATGACAAAGAGTGCTGGGAAGACGGGACACCACGAGCGTAGCTCTCATCCTGTAACTACACTTAGGTAATTACACACACACGCGCACACACACACACACACACACACACACACACACACACACACACACACACACACACACACACACACACACACAGCGGAAGTGGAAATAGATGAAATGTTCACACGTAATAATAACAGAACGAGGGGACATGGGTGGAAACTGGAAACTCAGATGAGTCACAGAGATGTTAGGAAGTTTTCTTTTAGCGTGAGAGTAGTGGAAAAATGGAATGCACTTGGGGAACAGGTTGTGGAAGCAAACTCTATTCATGCTTTTAAAGTTAGGTATGATAGGGAAATGGGACAGGAGTCATTGCTGTAAACAACCGATGCCTGGAATAGCGGGATCCTAGAGTCAATGCTCCATCCTGCAAGCACAAATAGGTGAGTACAAATAGGTGAATACACACACACACACACACACACACACACACACACACCAGAATCCTCTGACACCTTGTTAACCACCTCACAGATCTTCACACCTATTGAACAGTTTCCTCCATCAGCAGAACGCTCACCAAGAAGGGGACAAGAGAATGAACAGAAGAAAGTGAGCTTCAAGGCAGTGTACAATAACATAAATGGCATTACGAATAAAACAAGTTTACTTGGCGAATGGGCACTAGAAGAAAACCCAGAAACAATAGCACTCACAGAAACAAAGCTATAGGAAACCATAACAAATGCAGTGTTTCCATAGGACTACTATGTAGTGAGGAAAGAGAGAAGGGAGAGAAGGAGGTCGTGTAGTTTTGCTGATGGGAAGAGGCTGGAATTTTGAAGAGATGTTTATTCAGAACTGTAAAGATTTCTGTGACTACATAACAGGTACCATAGCAATTGGAGGACAAAAAATTATAGTAGTAGACATATATAACCCCCCACCAAACGACAGAAGACCCAGACAGGAATATGATAGGAACAACACGGCCAACATCAATATAATAGAGAGAGCAGATTCTGTACCTAGCAGAAACGGTTCCAGACTACAAATTATGGGAGACTTCAACCACGAGAGAATAGAGACCCACATGGAGAGCTAAGCTGCTGGACATAGCAACAAGAAACTTTCTAAACCAACACATCAAGGGACCGACAAGAATGAGAGGAGAGGATGAACCAGCAATTCCTGATCTGATATTTCGCTAAATGAGTCGGATATAAGGGAGGTTAAGTTGGAAGCCCCCTTGGGAATGAGTGATCATAGTGTACTGATCTTCGAATACCTGGTAGAGCTAGGAATTATCTCCCAAAAAAAGAACTGGGAAACAAAGGACTGGCGAACCGAAAGGGAAACTTGTTGGCTCCTCATGAACTATGAGGAGATGAGAAAATTCCTAAGGGATATACCATAGAACTCACAACTAAGTCCGTACATGACATGATGGGCTATGTCACCCCAAAAGTGTCAGGAGGCAGTAAACAGGTTTATCCCGGCCCGACAGGAAAAAAACATGAAGCAAAAAAAGAATCTATGGTTAAATAGGCCATGTATGAAAGCAAAGGAACTGAACAAAAGGGCGTGGTGGAAATTCCGAAATAACAGAACACCTGAAAGTAGAGAGAGATACCAGAGAACCAGGAACGAGTATGTTAGTGTGAGAAGAGACGCTGAGAAAAAATATGAAAATGATATAGCTAATAAAGCTAAGACCGAACCAAAGCTACTACACAGTTACATCAGGAGGAAAACAACAGTGAAGGAACAGGTGGTGAAACTTAAGACAGGTGAGGACAGGTATACAGAGAATGACAAAGAGGTGTGTGAAGAACTCAACAAGAGGTTCCAGGAGGTCTTCACAATAGAACAAGGAGAGGTCACGACGCTAGCAGAGGTGGCAGTAAACCAGGCGGCTTTGGAATGGTATGAAATTACAAGCGATGAGGTCAAGAGGCACCTGTTGGATCTGGACGTGAGAAAGGCTGTTGGCCCGGACAGAATCTGACCATGGGTATTGAAAGAATGTGCAGGAGCGCTTTGCTTGCTACTCTCCATAGTGTATAGTAGGTCACTGGAAACGGGAGACCTACCAGAAATTTGGAAGACTGCTAATGTAGTCCCAATATACAAAAAGGGTGACAGGCAAGAGGCACTGAACTACAGGCCAGTGTCCTTAACTTGTATACCATGCAAGGTGATGGAGAAGATCGTGAGAAAAAACCTAGTAACACATCTGGAGATAAGGGATTCGATGACAAACCATCAACATAGGTTGAGGGAGGGTAAATCTTGCCTTACAGGCTTAATAGAATTCTACGATCAGGTGCCAAAGATTAAGCAGAAGGATGGGCTGACTGCATTTTCTTGGACTTCCAGAAAGCCTTTGACACAGTACCCCATAAAAGGCTTATGCATAAGCTGGAGAGATAGGCAGGAGTAGCTGGTAAGATGCTCCAGTGGATAAGGGAGTACCTAAGCAATAGGAAGCAGAGAGTTACGGTGAGGGGTGAGACCTCCGATTGGCGTGAAATCACCAGTGGAGTCCCGCAGGGCTCTGTACTCGGACCTATCCTATTTCTGATATAAGTAAATGATCTCCCAAAGAGTATAGATTCATTCCTCTCAATGTTTGCTGACGACGCCAAAATTATGAGAAGGATTAAGACAAAGGTGGACACATTAAGGTTTCAAGAAGACTTGGACAAGCTGCAGGAATGGTCCAACAAATGGGTATTACAGTTTAACACAAGCAAATGTAATATAATGGAGATAGGTGTAGGGAGCAGGAGACCAGATACAAGGTATCAATTTGGGAAATCAAATACTTCAAGGGTCAGAGAGAGTGAGAGAGAGAGAAAGACCTGGGGGTTGATATCACGCCTGACCTGTACCCTGAAGCTCATATCAAGAGGATAACATCAGCGGCATATGCCAGGTTGGCTAACATATGAACGGCCTTTAGAAACTTGTGTAAGAAATCTTTCAGAACTTTGTATACCACATATGTCAGACCAATCCTGGAGTATGCGGCTCCAGCATGGAGTTCATATCTACTTAAGGATAAGACAAAACTGGAAAAGGTTCAGAGGTTGGCCACCAGACTTGTACCCGAGCTGAGAGGTATGAGCCTCGAGGAGAGACTACGGGAATTAAACCTCACGTCACTGGGGGACAGAAGAGTTACAGGGGACATGATCACCACATGCAAGATTCTCAGAAGAATTGATAGGGTAGATAAAGACAGATTATTTAACACAAGGGGCACACGCACACACACACTAGGGAGCACAGGTGGAAATTGAGTGCCCAAATGAGCCATATAGACGTTAGAAAGAATTTTTTGCATTAAGTAGTGTTGTGGTGGAGGCTGATTCCATACACAGTTTCATATGTAGATATGATAGAGCCCAGTAGGCTCAGGAACCTGTACATTAGTTGATTGACAGTTGAGAGGCGGGACCAAATAGCCAGAGCTCAACCCCCGCAAGGACAACTAGGTGAATACAACTAGGTAAGTTCACATATCCTTTATTTTAATCAATTTCACAAAAAATAAAAAGTAATTATCAGAAACAAAAAAGTAAACACTGTTCATAGATCCATATATTCCCAGTCCTTCCCAAGCGTTTGTCCGCCGAAGTCCCACAGTTGGTCCCAGACGTCCACCATCTTGCGGACGTAGGAGGCCGCGTCCTCCCAATTTCCATCCCAGCCGTCTTCTAATTTTCTCCTCTTAGGGGCTGAGTCCGAACAGTCGAAATGTGAGATGAGTCTCTTACAGGAATACTCCGAGTACTCCATCTTGTCGGTGTTGATGGGAGGAAGGCTGCTGCTGGGAGACCTTAACCTGACTAGCATAGAGCCCCTAAGGTGTAATATATATCCGGGATGATCAAGAATATAGTTAAGGGGCTAAATATTGTCACGCCGCCAACCCTATTACCAACCACCATAGGCAGAGGTAAGTGGCCGTGTTCAGGCCACTTACCTAGAGCGTGTGCCCCTTGTGTTATATAGCCTGTCTATATCTACCCTATCAATTCCCTTGAGAATCTTGAATGTCGTGATCATGCCCCGCTATCTCTTCTCTCTTCCAACAACGTGAAATTTAATTCCCGTAGTCTCTCCTCATAGCTCATGCCTCTCAGCTCGGGTAGTAGTCTGGTGGCAAACCTTTGTGTGTGTGTGTGTGTATATATATGTGCCCGTCTATCTGTACGCCTGTGTGTGTGTGTGTGTGTGTGTGTGTGTGTGTGTGTGTGTGTGTGTGTGTGTGTGTGTGTATGTGTGCCCGTCTATTTGTATGCCTCTGTGTGTGTACTCACCTAATTGTGCTTGCGGGGGTTGAGCTCTGGCTCTTTGGTCCCGCCTCTCAACCGTCAATCAACTGGTGTACAGATTCCTGAGCCTATTGGGCTCTATCATATCTACATTTGAAACTGTGTATGGAGTCAGCCTCCACCACATCACTTCCTAATGCATTCCATTTACTAACTACTCTGACACTGAAAAAGTTCTTTCTAACGTCTCTGTGGCTCATTTGGGTACTCAGCTTCCACCTGTGTCCCCTTGTTCGCGTCCCACCAGTGTTGAATAGTTCATCCTTGTTTACCCGGTCGATTCCCCTGAGGATTTTGTAGGTTGTGATCATGTCCCCCCTTACTCTTCTGTCTTCCAGTGTCGTAAGGTGCATTTCCCGCAGCCTTTCCTCATAACTCATGCCTCTTAGTTCTGGGACTAGTCTAGTAGCATACCTTTGGACTTTTTCCAGCTTCGTCTTGTGCTTGACAAGGTACGGGCTCCATGCTGGGGCCGCATACTCCAGGATTGGTCTTACATATGTGGTGTACAAGATTCTGAATGATTCCTTACACAGGTTCCTGAACGCCGTTCTGATGTTAGCCAGCCTCGCATATGCCGCAGACGTTATTCTCTTTATGTGGGCTTCAGGAGACAGGTTTGGTGTGATATCAACTCCTAGATCTTTCTCTCTGTCTGTTTCATTAAGTACTTCATCTCCTATTCTGTATCCTGTGCCTGGCCTCCTGTTTCCACTGCCTAGTTTCATTACTTTGCATTTACTCGGGTTGAACTTCAACAGCCATTTGTTGGACCATTCACTCAGTCTATCCAGGTCATCTTGTAGCCTCCTACTATCATCCTCTGTTTCAATCCTCCTCATAATTTTTGCATCGTCGGCAAACATTGAGAGGAACGAATCTATACCCTCTGGGAGATCATTTACATATACCAGAAACAGTATAGGTCCAAGGACTGACCCCTGCGGGACTCCACTTGTGATGTCTCGCCAATCTGAGACCTCACCCCTCACACAGACTACACATACACTGTCTCATACACTGTCTCCTGTTGCTTAGGTACTCCTCTATCCACCGGAGTACCTTCCCTCTCACTCCAGCCTGCATCTCCAACTTTCGCACTAGCCTCTTGTGTGGCACTGTATCAAAGGCTTTCTGACAATCCAAAGTGTGTGTGTGTGTGTGTGTGTGTGTGTGTGTGTGTGTGTGTGTGTGTGTGTGTGTGTGTGTGTGTGTGTGTGTGTGTGTGTGTACTCACCTATTTGTGCTTGCGGGGGTTGAGCTTTGGCTCTTTGGTCCCGCCTCGTCCCTTATTGTGTGTGTGTGTGTGTGTGTGTGTGTGTGTGTGTGTGTGTGTGTGTATGCCAGCGCTTGTCTCTTCTCTCTCTCAACACACTATTTAATTCTTCCCTTATTTCAGGCTGTGAGTAGAGCCCCCCCCTCTCTCTCTCTCTCTCTCTCTCTCTCTCTCTCTCTCTCTCTCTCTCTCTCTCTCTCTCTCTCTCTCTCTCTCTCTCTCTCTCTCTCTCTCTCTCTCCTCTCTCTCTCACTCTCTCTCAAATGGTTCCCCAACTTTTAACCCTTCATTACTCCCCCCTAACCCTTCTCCCCCCCCCCCCCCTGCTTGTCGTGTAGGAAACCTAACTCTTAATATATTGATATTTAATTGATTGAATTGAATTACACGAAGGACCATCCTATTTTTACTGAAAAGGGAAACAGATACATAATGCAATAATATGAACTAAGATACCAGTGCCTTTGGACAATGTAATTATTAAGAATTATTTGTTGAATATTAATGGACTGGAAGATTAATTATTATTCAAGAGTTAAACCTTCCCAAACTTCACAATTGGGGGTTAATACTAGAAGTTGAGTTACTCCTAGTACACTTAATACAGGCTGGTTCTTCCCCGAGAGAAATTAGTAAGATTTAATAAGAGATATAATTTGTATAAGTATTTAGTAACTTGGTTAATAATAGGAGCTTATTATAGTAACTGTTAGACAAGAAAACTGTTCCTATCTAAAGTTCACGAGGCTATATTAAATCTCAACTATTTATAAGTAATTAAGGAATAAATCAAGGTAATATCAGCAACTTGGCTGTGACAGTGAACGGGGGCGTGGTTAGGTGATGGCGTCATCTACAACCTGCTGGAACACCTGACTTGCTAGCGTGGCGTGGGAGTTTGTCTCACCTCCGGCTGCTTCAACACACGCTGGAAACCCAATATAGTGTAAAGTTCGGTTACACACAATAAATTATATCATTATGGATTACTGGAAGGGCTATATTAAGTTCACTGGGAACATACTTGTAGATAGAGGAGGGAGCACGGTGTAACGATGGACTTAGGGTAAAGTTTGCATGTTGAGAGCTCTGAACATTATAACTGAACCACTTAACATTATTGTTGTCAACCGACGCAATCCTTGGATCGCTGATGGAGTAGTTATACACTCTGGGGCCGATTAATAGCAAGGGCCGATCACATAGCTGACGAAAGCTTCACCTCTCTGTACCAACGGCCATCATGTCGTCTCGTGGTCAAAGTTTCGTAGTCAGTCCTTTCGTGCTCCTCCTCTTGCCTCAACCCTCTCCTCGCGCATGCGCAACATATTTTAGTAGAAACGGAAAATTGTTTTCCTTATAATTTCTCTTAAATAAGTTAATGAGAATGAGGTTGCAATTATAGGGAGTTATATATTATTTAAATTCTCGTCAAATAATAATTATTATGAACAGTGTTTTTATTAAACGAGAAATTTCTGTTTCCTCCATGTTAAGATAACAGATAAACTGTTATATAGTGATTTTTTAGTTGATAACTCGTTGTTATTAGATCACTAGTTGTTATATTATCAGGTATTAATTCTTGTAAAGAATACTGACAAAAGACGAGAATTTTTATATTGTATTTTCTTAAATAAAGATAAAAAAAAGAATACTATTCAATTCTCTGGCATGATGACGAAAATTATGTCTCTGCTGGATATTATCTGACGCAATACTGTCCCTCTATGTGGGAAGAATTTGGTAAATGACGTGCAGATGGGAAAATATTAATTTATGTTGATTCTACAAATTAGTAGGATTGGTATATACTATGTCTAGCATACAATGGTGATGTATTATGATACAATAATGATGTATTAGTGTTGGAAACTTTCCAACACCCCTCACAAACCAACATTCCGTCCCGATTCCCCATCCCTAGACCTCCACTTTACTCCATTCCTGTACCTCTTCTCTACTGTCATCCCCCACGACCTCCGACACCACTCCCCCCCCCCTTCCCACCTCTAACCTTCGCCCCTCCCGCTCTTAGGTCTCCTCTCCCGTCTGCTCACAACCTGTCCGGTACAGGGCCCGGTCATTACCACTGCACAGCACTTGGAAGGGGTCAGGATAAGGATGTGAGATGGAACTGAGTAAAAGAATGGGAGTGATGGTATACGGGAGCTAGTTAATACTCTATTACCTTGATGGTCGACCATCACTGTAACCATCTACACTACACACAACCTTCATCACTGTACCATCTACACTACACACAACCATCATCACTGTACCATCTACACTACACACCACCATCACTGTACCATCTACACTACACACCACCATCACTGTAACTATCTACACTACACACAACCTTCATCACTGTACCATCTACACTACACACCACCATCACTGTAACCATCTACACTGCACACAACCATCATCACTGTACCATCTATACACACCACCATCACTGTAACCATCTACACCACACACAACCTTCATCACTGTACCATCTACACTACACACCACCATCACTGTAACCATCTACACTACACACAACCTTCATCACTGTACCATCTACACTACACACCACCATCACTGTAACCATCTACACTACACACAACCTTCATCACTGTACCATCTACACTACACACAACCTTCATCACTGTATCATCTACACTACACACAACCTTCATCACTGTACCATCTACACTACACACCACCATCACTGTAACCATCTACACTGCACACAACCATCATCACTGTACCATCTACACTACACACCACCATCACTGTAACCATCTACACCACACACAACCTTCATCACTGTACCATCTACACTACACACCACCATCACTGTAACCATCTACACTACACACAACCTTCATCACTGTACCATCTACACTACACACCACCATCACTGTAACCATCTACACTACACACAACCTTCATCACTGTACCATCTACACTACACACAACCTTCATCACTGTACCATCTACACTACACACAACCTTCATCACTGTACCATCTACACTACACACCACCATCACTGTAACTATCTACACTACACACAACCTTCATCACTGTACCATCTACACTACACACCACCATCACTGTAACCATCTACACTGCACACAACCATCATCACTGTACCATCTATACACACCACCATCACTGTAACCATCTACACCACACACAACCTTCATCACTGTACCATCTACACTACACACCACCATCACTGTAACCATCTACACTACACACAACCTTCATCACTGTACCATCTACACTACACACCATCATCACTGTAACCATCTACACTACACACAACCTTCATCACTGTACCATCTACACTACACACAACCTTCATCACTGTATCATCTACACTACACACAACCTTCATCACTGTACCATCTACACTACACACCACCATCACTGTAACCATCTACACTGCACACAACCATCATCACTGTACCATCTACACTACACACCACCATCACTGTAACCATCTACACCACACACAACCTTCATCACTGTACCATCTACACTACACACCACCATCACTGTAACCATCTACACTACACACAACCTTCATCACTGTACCATCTACACTACACACCACCATCACTGTAACCATCTACACTACACACAACCTTCATCACTGTACCATCTACACTACACACAACCTTCATCACTGTACCATCTACACTACACACAACCTTCATCACTGTACCATCTACACTACACACAACCTTCATCACTGTACCATCTACACTACACACAACCTTCATGTGCTGTGTAGATGGTTATCAGGATGGTAGTCTTGATGGTTTTGTGTAGTTACAACACCATCATCACTACACACGACCCTCATCAAAGTAACAATATTTTCTACTCACATCCATCTTCACTATAACCATCTTCTACCTTTCTAACACTACCTTTCTTTGCGTTGATTGCTGTAATTGTTTTGTTTACTTTCCGCTTAAGGTCTTCTACGGGGTTCCTCGTGATTCGTTGAAATTTGGAGTCGTCACTTAGGATGTTGCTAATTTTGTTCATGTATTCATGGGTAGGAATCAATACATATGCTGCTGTTTTGTCGGCTTTTCTTATTGTTACGTCTTTCAGATTTTTTAGTTGTTTCGCTGCTTCTTTGAGTCGTGGGGTTAAGATTGTAGATGAATATGTTCCTCGTTTTTTCCCTGCTTCTGCAAGTAGTTCAGCTTGAAGTGTGTCAGTAGTGATGACTTTTTTGTTGTCTTCTAGCTTATGGATATCGTCCAGAAGCATTTCGATTTCAAGGCGTTTTTGATGCATCTTTGGTTTAGATAAGAATTGACAATTTAGACCAAGATTTAAGAGGTCTCGTTGGTCCTGGGTAAGATCATAAGAAGTCAGGTTAAAGTAGCCATCTTTAGGACGAGTGAGTGCCCCCAAAGATACAAAGCCAGTGTTCTCAATGCTTATATTCGTCGAGCGCTTACCCACTGCTCTGAATGGAGCAACGTGAGTAGAGAGTTTGAAAGAGTAACTCAGGTATTGGTGAACAACGGATATAGCAACGCGGAAATAAACGCTGCTATAAGAAGACACTTGGACCGTTGGTATAATTCAGAACCTAGAACAGAAACCACAACACCCCCAATAAAATTATATTACAAATCAACCATGCACAGTGAACATATAAAAGAGGAAAGAATAATGAAAGAAATAATCCGTAAAGGAGTAAAAAGCACTACTCCTAACCAAAACATAAACCTGATAATATTCTACAAAACCAAGAAGACTTCCGAACTCCTTATCAAAAACAGCCCGAAGCCGACGGAGAACCCTCTACAGCAGTCAAGCGTTGTATACATGTACACTTGCCCCCACGAAGGATGTAACCTTCAATGTAAGTACATAGGTATGACGTCGACCAAGCTGACGAGGCGTTTGACATGCCATCTTCAATCTGGTGCCCCTAGGAATCACATGAGACAAGCCCATGACATTACTCTAACAAGAGAAATGTTGAACAAGAATACTTGCATAATAGACAAAACCCAAGATTCAAGAAGATTACAAATTCTTGAGGCAATTCACATAAGAATAGAGCGACCTACCATGAACACCCAAATCACGGAACTATTTACTCTACCCACCATGAGAGTAAGGACAAGACAAGAACATATCGATGCCAACACAGAAGACAATGTCCAACATAACAGGCCAATTACACTGGATTAATCTTTGTGTTTAGATAGGAGATGCCTCGTATGGGCCAATAAGCCTTCTGCAGCCCCTATGTTTATCCCTTATGTATCCCTCCATGTTTTTCACCTTCATTGTATTATCACCTGACCTAATGCGGGTATAAAATCAACTAGTATTGTAAGATCTGTTCACTTGAGAATGAACCATGGAGGTTCGAAACGTCGTGCAAATAAGAGTAATACACTCTATAGTAAATCACTTCTTTTCTTCACCTTAAAAGTACGAAAATGAGTTTTGGAGAACTCCTATTCCAATTAAGCCCTGATGCTAAGAAAATAGTTAGAGGGATAGAAGCCCTAAACCAGAAAATAATAAATACAGAATATGCGGTTATATTCAATGAAATATATATATATATATATATATATATATATATATATATATATATATATATATATATATATATATATATATATATATATATATATGTCGTACCTAGTAGCCAGAACGCACTTCTCAGCCTACTATGCATGGCCCGATTTGCCTAATAAGCCAAGTTTTCATGAATTAATTGTTTTTCGACTACCTAACCTACCTAACCTAACCTAACCTAACTTTTTCGGCTACCTAACCAAACCTAACCTATAAAGATAGGTTAGGTTAGGTTAGGTAGGGTTGGTTAGGTTCGGTCATATATCTACGTTAATTTTAACTCCAATAAAAAAAAATTGACCTCATACATAATGAAATGGGTAGATTTATCATTTCATAAGAAAAAAATTAGAAAAAATATATTAATTCAGGAAAACTTGGCTTATTAGGCAAATCGGGCCTTGAATAGTAGGCCAAAAAGTGAGTTCTGGCTACTAGGTACGACATATATATATATATATATATATATATATATATATATATATATATATATATATATATATATATATATATGTCGTACCTAGTAGCCAGAACGCACTTCTCAGCCTACTATGCAAGGCCCAATTTGCCTAATAAGCCAAGTTTTCCTGAATTATTATATTTTCTCCAATTTTTTTCTTATGAAATGATAAAGCTACCCATTTCATTATGTATGAGGTCAATTTTTTTTATTGGAGTTAAAATTAACGTAGATATATGACCGAACCTAACCAACCCTACCTAACCTAACCTAACCTATCTTTATAGGTTAGGTTAGGTTAGGTAGCCGAAAAAGTTAGGTTAGGTTAGGTAGTCGAAAAAACTTTAATTCATGAAAACTTAGCGTATTAGGCAAATCGGTCCTTGCATAGTAGGCTGAGAAGTGCGTTCTGGCTACTAGGTACGACATATATATATATATATATATATATATATATATATATAATATATTGTTGAACATGACCGAAAGGGTAAGATTAATCATTCTAACACGAATCTTCTCAATATTTCTTACGTTCTTCTCCACTGTCGAGAGTAATTGATAAATTAACTCGAAAATTCATTCATTATTTCTGGTCTGACGCCTGAACACGTTTCGTAATGCTTTATACATTTTCAAAGACTTAGTTTACACATAAAATACATTTATACTTATACTCGTTTTAGGTGAGGTGATATGGCACAAAAGTTTTGGGTGAGGTGATAAAGATATGACCTAACACGAATCAATGGGTATAACTTGGATATGAGAACATAAGAATGGAAGTAACTGCAGAGGGCCTATTGGCCCATACTTCCTCTTGCTGCTTCTGTGGTGGTTCGGGGTCTTGAAGTGGGTACAATATAGTTGTCCATTAATTGGCTGTTAATTGCTGGTGTTGACTTTTTGATGTGTAGTGCCTCCTTGATGTCAAGTCTCCTGCTATCGCTGTATTCATCAATAATTTCTGTGTTGTTTGTTAAGATTTCTCTGGTGATGGTCTGGTTGTGAGAAGAGATTATATGTTCCTTGATGGAACCCTGTTGCTTGTGCACAGTTAATCGCCTAGAAAGAGACGTTGTTGTCTTGCCTATGTACTGAGTTCTTTGGGGCTTACAGTCCCCAAGCGGGCATAACGCTCATGAGTCAGATTTCGAATATTTCCGATATTTTGAAAACTGTACGGGGGTTTGGGCAAAATGTCACCCATCGCTGTTTTCACTAATTGGCATATTTTCGGTATAAAAATTTGTAATTTCAAACTCCAAAAATGTGCAGTGTATAAGGTATTTAACTTCAAAATACCGCTCATGAGTCAGATTTGCAAAATCTCCGGTATTTTGTAAATTGCAGAGGGTGTTGGGCAAAATGTCATCCATCGCTGTTTTCACTAATTGGCATATTTTCGGAATAAAAATTCGTAATTTCAAACTTCACATATGTATAGCGAACCAGAATTTTTCTAAAAAATAACGCTCATGAGTCAGATTTGCTATATCTTCGATATTTTGAAAACTGTAGGTGGGTTTAGGCAAAATGTCACCCATCGTTGTTTTCACTTATTGCCATATTTTCGGTATAAAAAGTCGTAATTTCAAACTCCAAATATGTGTAGTGAGCCAGAATTTAACTAAAAAATGACGCTCATGAGTCAGATTTGCAAAATTCCGATATTTTGAAAACTGCAAGGGGATTTGGGCAAAATGTGATCCATCGCTGTTTTCATTAATTGACTTATTTTCGGAATAAAAATTCGTAATTTCACACTTCACATATGGGCAGTGAGCCAGAATTCGACTAAAAAATAACGCTCATGAGTTCGATATGCGATAATTCCGATATTTTGAAAAATGTGTGTGTGGGGGGGGGCCAATTTTGACCCATCGCTGTTTTCTCTAATTGGCATAGCTTCACACTTCAATATGTACAGTGAGCCAGAGTTAGGCTAAAAAATAAAACTCATGAGTCAGATATGCGCTATTTCCAATATTATGAAAACTGTACAGGGGTTTGGGCAAAATGTGACCCTTCGCCGTTTTCACTAATTGGCTTATTTTCGGTATTAAATTCATAATTTAAAACTCCAAATATGTGCAGTGACCCAGAATTCGGCTCAAAAATAAAGCTCATGAGTCAGATTTGCAATATATCCGATATTTTGAAAACTGTAGTGGGGTTTTGGCAAAATGTGACTCATCGCTGTTTTCACTAATTTCGCATTTTTTCAGTATAAAATATCGTAATTTCAAACCCCAAATATGTGTAGTGAGCCAGAATTCGGCTCATAAATACCGCTCCTGAGTCAGATTTGCGATATATCCAATATTTTGAAAACTTTAGGAGGGGTTTGGGCAAAATGTCACCCATCGCCGTTTTCACTAATTGGCATATTTTCGGTATAAAAAGTCATAATTTCAAACTCCAAATATGTGCAGTAAGCCAGAATTCGACTGAAAAATAACGCTTATGAGTCAGATTTGCAATATTTCCGATATTTTGAAAACTCTAGGGGGGGGGGGGGGAAACCTGACCCTTTGCCGTTTTCACTAATTGTTACATATTCGGTATAAAATGTCGTTTTACTGGCGCTGCCGAATAAACTCGCCCCTTAGGGCAAAATTAACAAAAAAAGTTAAAATGGCAGTTAGTTCTGCTTGCGTTGAAGAGGCATAGTTCTCAATGCTTGCTCTTTTTTTTACTTGCGTTTATTTAAAGCATTAAGGCATTATTCCTAATTACAGTGTATGCTGCACCAGCCCTGCCATTGTAGGATTAGATGACCCATCAGTGTAGATTTTATCTAATTCATTTCCGGTTTCTTTATCCATTTCCTCAAGATAATTGTGCCTCATTTCTTGTGGTATCATATTGGACTTTTTCGTTGCCATTTCATTGATAATAATCTTGCATGAGTCATCCTCCCAGGGAGGTAACCTCTCTACAGGCATGAGCTCACGGGCTTGTTCAAGCAGGTGAAGCTCTTCGAGGTAGCAGACTGATCTGAGAAGCCATTTTCTGCTTCTCCTCTTTCATCCTGTAAGTAGCACAGAACTCAGTTTTTTCTTGGCAATATGATTGTAATAGGGATATCTGGCTATCCTAATTGCAAGCTTAGCATTCAGTTTGTTATTTCTGCTCTTAACACTGGGAAGGGACAACTCCTCTCGTAGATTAGACGTTTTGGCAGTTCTTGGAACTCCAAGAATGATTGTCAAGGCTTCATTTTGTATTCTTTCAAGTTTTTTTCATATCGTTTTGGGAATAAGTGCACAGAACTGGTGCGGCATAGTCTATGACGGAGCGCATAGTCTGTGGCACATATAGGTTGATTATATGTAAGGCATTATTGTTTAAGTAAAGGGTTACTCCCAGTGATTCATACTCATCCCCCATGTGCAGGTCATCAATAATCTGTGCGGGAATGTTGTTATTTACGAAAGTGATGAGACCCCGTTTTCTTTCCCCTGAGGGCCGGGAGAACTTGCGATAACCGCTGAACCTTGGGTTGAAGTCATCACCTACCATCGTCTCCTGTAGCACTATGACGTCAGTTTGGTGTTCACGGACGTACCTTGATTTTTTGTGTTTGGTCTTCTGTTCCCAGTACCCAGCTTCATTACTATGTATTTGAAAAAGTTTAACTCTGGTAACCACTTGCTGGACAATTTCTTTAGTGTACTATTAGGGAGTTGGGGATTTTAGAAACTGGTTACTGAACTTAACCAATACTTTACTTACTGTTGAACAGAGACCTCAGCCACTCCCTGATAAAAGTATGTTCAACCACGGCAACCACCTTGCTGCTGCCGTCAGTCGATCAGCAATAGACACTGGAGTCCATATAATAAGTTGGGAGATCACCCGCTTGTAATCGCCGTACACTCGGAGAGGGGTTCAATGTCACCTTTATTTGGGGTGCGGCTCCGAACTGGCCTATTGGTCATATGTACACACTCTCTCGAGTCGCCGTGACTCCTCCACACTCTCCTCATTATGGGATGATCTCCTAAATCCCCTTTATGATGTTGAACCTAGTGCCTCCTCACTGTTTGACGCTGAATACCTGACACATAAAAATATCTCCAACAACTTGGGATTGAATACCTGGCACTTAAAAATATACCCATCAAGAAAAGAAATCAATTTCTCACTTTATAGTGCGTTTTCATACCAATGTGCAATCAAGCACTCCCTCATACATATTAATGTGTCCATACGGTGCTCTGATCTATGTCCTGAGGTCCACCACCAAGAATATATGTCTGGGTCCTCAAAATCAGGTAGGTACTTCTGCAGTCCTTCCAATATCTGATGCAAATGAAGTCCCACCCAAATGCCTGTGAAGCTCCTCTTTGCAGCTGCACAAAAGAAACTTGTAGCTCCCCTACACTCGAAGTTCCACCCTACCAATGGAGTTCTACTCCTCAACTTGAAGTTCTGCTTCACTCTTGAATTTCATTCTACACTTGGAGTTCACCATATAATCTTCCTCAGACGCAAAGCTCCTCCACTAACTTCTCCCATACAAACCTGTAATTCCATTACCAATCCATAATTACATGTTTTCCTAATAAAATATAAATACAAACATTTACACTAAATAAATTCCTCCTTCCGATATTCCTTTCTGGACTCCGGCTCTGTCACGGTGAATCTCCCCTATTTTCGGACGAGTCCATGCTGAAATCAATCACCAGGTGCCGCCCTGGGCTCCGCGCCTCAGTCGCTGTCTGACCTCAGGCAAGTGAGGATGTGTTGCTCTTGTCCCTAGCATGTCCACTCATCTTTAAATCCTTATATCTGTTCACTATCCTTATAAAATCTCTAACCTATATTCATATTCGTTTTCTACGATTGCTGGGCATATGATCGAACACTGGTAAACAATCTATCAATTAATTAAGTGAGCTTACTGCAGACTTTTAGAACGTGACGACGCTTGCCCTCACACACCAACATGGCGTTACTCTTGGTCGTCCAACAAAATCCTTTAGGACTGTCCCTCAAAGCTTCTTTCAGTCCTGATTTGAGCACACGAAGTCGCTTGCCAGGCTTCACACAGAAACACCTGCTTACTTCCCTTCACTCAAAGGAATATCTCACATAAGATTCCATACAGGACACGACCACCCTTTAGGCTTCAGGTCACCTCTAATATCTTCACGATCACAGAGAAATGGCATACGACGTCCCTGCTGCTTCCTCACACTTGATAACAAGTAGCCCTCACTCAACTACAACACAGAACTATATTCTCCCTTCTTCCCAGGAGGTCATTGACGTACGTCCATTCCTGACAACTGTATTAACTCAAGCGTTATGACCTCTGTTTGTGTCATGTCATAAAATGTCAACATCTCATTCCATCTAACTTTTATCAGATGCTCATCCTCTGCTTGTATTCTTTTAAGTTACTGACTGGCGTTTATTTAATAAACTTCCTGCCATTGACTTCCTAATCTCTGGTCCGGCATGCAGGAATAACTCTCACCTGATAGACTCGCTTCAGTAGACTACCTTGGGGTTCATAACAGTACCAAGGCGTTAGTGTATTATGTCATGAGCAAAGCCTTCGATGCTCTACCTCACAAAAGACTGGTGATAAATTAGGTTGGATAAGGAAACAGAGCCAGTGCAGTTCCTGTGACGCAGTGGTAACACATTCGCCCGGCGCTTCGCGTGCGATTTGGTCTGGGTTTGTATTCTGGCCGGGGGAGGATTTACTGGGCCCCAGTCCTTAACTGTGACTGTTCATCTAGCAGTGAATGGGTACCTAGTTGTTAAGCCATTTGGCAGGTCGTATTCCAGGAAAAATTAGGATTAAGGATCTGCCAGAAACGCTATGGTGCTAGTGGCTGTTCAAGAATGTAAGAACTCTTGTGTATCAAGGTTAGGTTAGAACCTAAGAGTTAAGAACCCTTGTGTATAGGTTAGGTTAGGTTAGGTAGGGTTGGTTAGGTTCGGTCATATATCTACGTTAGTTTTAACTCAATTTTAACAAAATTAACTTATGCACAATGAAATGGACAGATTTATCATTTCATAACAACAAAAATATATGTCAGGAAAACTTGGCCTATTAGGCAAATCGGGAGTTGCATAGTAGGCCGAGTACGACCTTCTGGCTACTAGGTACAATATATATATATATATATATATATATATATATATATATATATATATATATATATATATATATATATATATATATACAAGCCTTAATCCACTTGACCATCACGACCGGACATAATGAGGTGATAGCCGAGACTATTTGAACCACCCCACCGCCGGCACTCGGATAGTAATCTTGGGCATAGCATTTTACCAAATCACCTCATTCTTTGGGGCACACGAGAGGAACACAAATGCGAACAAGCCTGAATGGTCCCCAGGACAATATGCAACTGAAAACTCACACCCCAGAAGTGACTCGAACCCATACTCCCAGGAGCAAACGCAACTGGTATGTACAAGACGCCTTAATCCACTTGACCATCACGACCAGACATAATGAGGTGATAGCCGAGGCTATTTGAGTCACTTCTGGGGTGTGAGTTTTCAGTTGCATATTGTCCTGGGGACCATTCAGGCTTGTTCGCATTTGTGTTCCTCACGTGTGCCCCAAAGAATGAGGTGATTTGGTAAAATGCTATGCCCAAGATTACTATCCGAGTGCCGGCAGTGGGGTGGTTCAAATAGCCTCGGCTATCACCTCATTATGTCCGGTCGTGATGGTCAAGTGGATTAAGGCGTCTTGTACATACCAGTTGCGTTTGCTCCTGGGAGTATGGGTTCGAGTCACTTCTGGGGTGTGAGTTTTCAGTTGCATATTGTCCTGGGGACCATTCAGGCTTGTTCGCATATATATATATATATATATATATATATATATATATATATATATATATATATATATATATATATAAATATATATATATATATATATATATATATATATATATATATATATATATATATATATATATATATATATATATATATGTCGTACCTATTAGCCAAAACGCACTTCTCAGCCTACTATGCAAGGCTCGATTTGTGTAATAGTGTAATGATTTTCTTTATTTTCCATAAATCGTTTCCAATTAGTTTATTTGAATTATTATTATTATTATATTATATTAGGAACATAAATTATAGACTTAGTTGTGTTAGTTTAGGTTAGGTTGAGATAGGTTAGGTTAGGTTAGGTAGGGTTGGTTAGGTTCGGTCATATATCTACGTTAGTTTTAACTCAAATTTAAAAAAAAATGACCTATACATAATGAAATGGACAGATTTATCATTTCGTAAGAAAAAAACTAGAAAAATATATAAATTCAGGAAAACTTTGCCTATTAGGCAAATCGGCCCTTGCATAGTAGGCAGAGTGCGACGTTCTGGCTACTAGGTACAACATAAATATATATATATATATATATATATATGTCGTACCTAGTAGCCAGAACTCACTTCTCAGCCTACTATGCAAGGCCCGATTTGCCTAATAAGCGAAGTTTTCCTGAATTATTATATTTTCTATAATTTTTTTCTTATGAAATGATAAAGCTGCCCTTTTCACTATGTATGAGGTCAATTTTTTTTATTGGAGTTAATATTAACGTAGATATATGACCGAACCTAACCAACCCTACCTAACCTAACCTAACCTATCTCTATAGGTAAGGTTAGGTTAGGTAGCCAAAAAAAGCTAGGTTAGGTTAGGTTAGGTAGGTTAGGTAGACGAAAAAACATTAAATCATGAAAACTTGGCTTATTAAGCAAATCGGTCCTTGCATAGTAGGCTGAGAAGTGCGTTCTGGCTACTAGGTACGACATATATATATATATATATATATATATATATATATATATATATATATATATATATATATATATATATATATATATGTCGTACCTAATAGCCAGAACGCACTTCTCAGCCTACTATTCAAGGCCCGATTTGCCTAATAAGCCAAGTTTTCATGAATTAATGTTTTTTCGTCTACCTAACCTACCTAACCTAACCTAACCTAGCTTTTTTTGGCTACCTAACCTAATCTTACCGATAAATATAGGTTAGGTTAGGTTAGGTAGGGTTGGTTAGGTTCGGTCATATATCTACGTTAATTTTAACTCCAATAAAAAAAAATTGACCTCATACATAGAGAAAAGGGTTGCTTTATCATTTCATAAGAAAAAAATATAGTAAATATATTAATTCAGGAAAACTTGGCTTATTAGGCAAATCGGGCCTTGAATAGTAGGCTGAGAAGTGAGTTCTGGCTACTAGGTACGACATATATATATATATGTCGTACCTAGTAGCCAGAACGCACTTCTCAGCCTACTATGCAAGGCCCAATTTGCCTAATAAGCCAAGTTTTCCTGAATTAATATATTTTCTCTAATTTTTTTCTTATGAAATGATAAAGCTACCCATTTCATTATATATGAGATCAATTTTTTTTATTGGAGTTAAAATTAACGTAGATATATGACCAAACCTAACCAACCCTCCCTAACCTAACCTAACCTATCTTTATAGGTTAGGTTAGGTTCGGTAGCAGAAAAAGTTAGGTTAGGTTAGGTTAGGTAGGTTAGGTAGTCGAAAAACAATTAATTCATGAAAACTTGGCTTATTAGGCAAATCGGGCCATGCATAGTAGGCTGAGAAGTGCGTTCTGGCTATTAGGTACGACATATATATATATATATATATATATATATATATATATATATATATATATATATATATATATATATATATATATATATATATATATATGTCGTACCTAGTAGCCAGAATGCACTTCTCGGCCTACTATGCAGGGCCCTATTTGCCTAATAAGCCATATTTTCCTGAATTAATACATTTTCTCTAATTTTTTTCTTATGAAATGATAAAGCAACCCATTTCATTATGTATGAGGTCAATTTTAATTTTATTGGAGTTAAAATTAACGTAGATATATGACCGAACCTAACCAACCCTACCTAATCTAACCTAACCTATCTTTATAGGTTAGGTTAGGTTAGGTAGTGGATAAAGTTAGGTTAGGTAAAGGTTAGGTAGTGGATAAAGTTAGGTTAGGTTAGGTTAGGTAGGTTAGGTAGTCGAAAAACAAATAATTCATGAAAACTTGGCTTATTAGGCAAATCGGGCCCTGCATAGTAGGCTGAGAAGTGCGTTCTGGCTACTAGGTACGATATATATATATATATATATATATATATATATATATATATATATATATATATATATATATATATATATATATATATATATGTATATATATATATATATATATATATATATATATATATATATATATATATATATATAATTTTTTTGTTTTAAACCTAAATGGGGTACCACCTCTAGTGCAAGTATAGGGACCCATAGCCTAGGAGAAGAAAATAATTAGTACTCAGAGAAGACCTTGTGGATCCTCACTGAACACTTTGATATTTTCTTCCCCTACCACCCCTATTCTTTTAGTGTGTGTGTATATATATCTAACTTTATTTAAAATTTCATTACACAAAAAGGGTTACAACATTGGTTACATGCGAGGTACAGGGCTACTTGTCACAAGTTGTACAGCTCCTCCAGCTCCTCAGATGGCGGGCAGGAACCATGGATGCAGTGAGCATTTCCTCTCTGGATCGCCACACTAAGGTGCTGAAAGAGAAAACTGGCGGCTCTAGGGTCTCTAGTTGTTTCAATTAGCTTTGACCCCAGTTCCTTCAAAAAACTTGCAGCACTTTTACCCTAGGCACCAAGTGTCTCTGAGGCAATGGGGACAAAATTGTAGTGGTGATCAAGGTCTCCATATTGACGCGACTTGGCTGTTTCCCGGTGATTAGCAGCACCCCCTGCCTGTGCAGCACTGAAGTTAACATAGGTGTTGGCTAAGGTTGAAACGCAAGTGTAGTCCCACACCAACTGTCTACCATTCTTCCAGGGGTTCACCGTGATCCCGTCTGGGCGACCGACAGGCTCATCTGAGTTGCAGGGCATTAGGTAACGGGGCTCTCTCTCTGCTGGACAACTGGCCGTGGTAAGGCTTCTCTTGATAATGTCGTTAACCTCGCCGTGTCTTGCATGCCATCCTCCTGTCCTTTGGCAGAGAAGGCCATGCCGTCCGTACCTGTCGGCCTCTGCCTCGCCGCAAATACACCTGTATTCGGTGTGGATTGGGGCAGCGAGGCGGAGAGCCACAACAATTCAGAGGGCCTGCGGTGTGAGACGAGTGCCGGTTGCTGACATTGGGGTTGCTAGTAGGAAGTCCCCTGCATGGGGAGCTGCTACAGTTTTAAGTCGGGCAATATCATGTGGTGTTGTCGCAGCTTCTTGGTCGACAATGGGGCGATCCCAGCTAGATTGCTTATGTGCTTCAGAAAGCAGTGGTTGGGATGCTGGTCCTACGAGAGAGACCCATTTGGTGGTGCAGTCTGCAAAGCTGGGATCATGTATCCCTGCCCGTTGAGCTAGGTGCTCGGGAAGGATTTCCTTCACCAAGTTGTCAGACGCCACTGAAGAGGACAGAAATGCTAGTACCGCGATTTGTGTTGCTGTGCGCATGCCGAGGCCCCCGAGTCTGACAGGAAGGGAGGCCTGTTTCCACTGTGAGTCGCTGAGAGAAAGGTTGAGGGCTTTTTCTAGCATTGATTTCAGCAAGCTATCGTACTCCTCTAATTTAATATTATTGAAAGATGGCGAACATCTAAGAAAGTAGGTCAGCCTGGGGAGGGACAAGCATCTGGTGATGAGGTAACGTGCATCATGAGCATCGATGTCTTCAATCCTCTCGTTCATCCTCTTCAGGTCAGTGATCTTCTTACCAAGGACCTCGTTGATGGCATTCCCTCCAAGAGGAGCACCTAGGAGTGTGCTGTCCTCAGGGTTGGTTACGTGAATATCAGGCAAAACAACCTTTATTTGCTCTATTATGTTCTGGTTGGTGGAGGTTATTTCGCACTTGGAAGAGTTCAGAGTGAGGCCTAGACTTGCTCCTTGCTCCTGAATTATTCTTATGTCGTCCAAGAGTGAGGCTGGGGCGCCGGCTAGAGTACCATCATCCAAAAACCAAATGTTGAGCTCACAGGACAGGTTATGGGTGACTTCCTTGATAACTAGGCAGAAAAGAAAAGGAGCAAGCGAGTCACCCTGTTGGACACCTTCTTGTGACTCAATTTCATGTTCCCCGAAAAGCAAAGAGAGATTCTTGCTGTAACATGAGTTTACAAATGGGTAGAGGGAAGGAAAAAGCCGATGAACCGCACTGAGTACTGCATCCCTTCTAACCAGATTGAAAGCTTTTTTGAAGTCCAGTTTTATCAGGGCTTTTTCATCCGTAATGTTGGCAATGTAGGCTCTAGCTGCATGAGCCGCTGCCTCACACCCTTGGGGAAGGCCAAACTAAAGTTGTTTTGACTTTAGCATGTCTGCTGCTGCCTGACTAACTGCTCTAGCAGCAGCCTTAGCGACGAGGCGCCGGAGTAAATTGCCTACAGCTATCGGTCTGATTCCTCCATCTTTTTTCCTCAGGGCACAGAGTGAAGCACCAAAAAAGATAGGCCATATGGTCTCTGGTATGTTGCCAGCTAGACATATGTTGGAGAATCTAGTTAATTCCACCAGGAGGCCCTGTGCAATGTCTCCCAGTGCATGGTTAATGTACGAAAGATTGAGAAAATTCGTGTTAGAATTATTAATCTTACTTTTTCGGTCATATTTAATAATATATGTCTACAGGAAAGACTGCTACCAAAATATACTAATATGTATATATATATATATATATATATATATATATATATATATATATATTGTTATGATCTCAGCCTACAGGAGAAACGAGTCTCCCTCCTTGAGAGTTATTCATCAAGCCTGACCTGACTAGAAGGTCTAGCAAATATTGAGGTGATAACCCATATGTAAAATAGTTGCTTGGATATGTATAACAGTTTGAGATTATGGGCAATGCAGAAGAAAATAGATAAATGACTGGCTAGGAGATGTGGACATTTTGCTGGAGGCGTGAGGCTCGCTTCCGGAGGACCTTGACCTCACTTGAGTGCCAGACATCGCAGGGGGAAGCCGCGCTCCGTTTGAGCTCCCGCCAGAAGGGAACCCCTAGTGATATATCTCGAAGAGGAGAGAAGTGTGCGGACGTGCCAGCTGTGGAATCGAGCTGGGAACGTTGTGGTCTCAAGTCCTGGTCGACGAGCAGATATTAAATCGCCCAGAAGCATTATTGTGGGCTGTGTGGAGCGCCCTGACCAGACGCCGTCAGAGGAAAAGCGCCCTCGATCAGTTAATCTGTGGTAAGCACGATATACGCCAGTTCATAGTGATTGCTTATATTTGGTCGTGTGCCCAGCGACAGTAGCGATGTTTATTTATAAGTTAGACATGTTTTAATAAGGCAGAAAGCCTGAAATAAGAGAGTGGAGAGGGAGGAACACGGAGCGACGTCCGTCCCCTCTGAGCGCTGGCGGACGACTGAGGGAGCCTGGCTCCGGATGGAGGAAGACCCTCCCAGCGAGTGAGGACCGCCGCCAGGCGAGGTGGAGTATGGACCCGCCCAAAACGGGGGAGTCCACTCTCACTGTATGTAGAGGACAGATAGAGGTTTGAGGCAAGCATATTGTGTGGTTATTTTTGTTTATGTGTTAAAGGGGAAACATTTTATTGGAGTGTCGATGGGTTGCAGGTTTGTCTTTGGGGAAGAAGTTGATGAGAACTTCGAAGCCAGCAGATGAAGTAGCTGATGAGACTCCAAGGTAGTGGAGCAGAGGACCTCGAGCTGTGAGGAGAAGCAGCAGAGAAGAGGAGTGTCACGTGCTTCTGTAGAGGTGGTGTAGCAGCCAAGAGAGCTGTGGAGGAACCTAGCAGAAGGGTGAAGCACCGTAGTTACTCAAGGAAACTTCATGATAGCAGCCTGGAGGAGCTGCAGAGGATCCTGGTAGTGAAGCCCGGAAGAACCTAAGGATATTAGGGTTGTGAACTTCCAGAGGTGGAAGGGGAAGTTCTGGTGGATTACTAGTAGGGAGTTGATAGTGTTTGGTTGTCATTAGCGTGCAAGACGCAGTGAGAGGTGAGTGACTGTTGGCATTCTTGCGTCAAGGAGTTTTTTTATACTGAAGTATCAATGAACATTTATACTGGTATATGTTATTGCATTCAAATGCTGATTTTCTATATATATATGTTATCATGCTGATGGTGCAACAGTGTATGTAGGCTTGACCAACTTGAGGAGGTTAATAGTATCAGGTGGTGAACCAGGAGATAGGATACCACTTGATAAGCTGATAATAGAGTTCTGATGGTGTTGGAGTGCAACCTGATTGTGATATTATAGAGTATAGGATTCATTATTATTATATGTGTGTATGTATCGTGTATGTGCTTTGTCCAGTAAATGTGTCACAATTTGCTGGTGTTTGCCCTTGTCCTAGTGAGGCTTCCCAGGAAGTAGTGAAGAAGGAGAGAGAGAGAGAAAGAACCAAGAACCACTGCTGTGGACAGGGTAAGAGGTAATACTAATAAGTCATAGGGGATTGAGGAGATCATATCTCATAAGGAGAGAGTGGGGAGTCACAGCGGCTCGAGTGGGTGTGTGCACGTGACAACGAGGCTAAATGTTGGAGCCGCATCCCCTAAACGTGTGACGTTGAGCCCCTCTCCAAGAGCCAGAAGCGCCAAGGGTGATCTCCTAGTATAAGCACTCTACCGAGTTGTGGGTTGGGTTGTCCGTAGAGGAGGATCAACGACGACTACACCAACCAACCCACAGTCTATAATAAATTGGGGGCCTGTCCGGGAGAGTGAACTGACACACCCACACCCTGTCCAAGAGTGGATTTGTACACCCTTGCTGAAATAGATAAACTGTGTGACCGCAGGTGTATATTCTCTCTCTTGGGAAGACTCACAGGACAAAGATGGATAAGGTGCAAGCATTTGTGGAGTCAGGCAAGCCTGAGGACTTGGAAGGTTGCACGAGGGATCAATTGAAACAAATAGCAGAAAAATGTGGCATCAGGTTGAAAGCATCTAAAGTAGCTGGGATGAAGGATGAGATCCTGAGGCAGTTAAGAGCCAAAAATGAAGCGGCAGAACAAGGAGCCCAGAAAGGAGCTGAAAGTAGAAAGGAGGATGATGGGCAGGATGACGTGAGATCCCAGGGATCGAGTAGGAGCAGCAAGAGTAGCCGCAGTAGCAGGAGTAGCCGGAATAGGAGCTTGGAGAGATTCCAGTTAGAGCTCCAGATGCAGCGTGAGGACAAGGAGAGACAGTTCCAGCTGGAAAAGATGAAATTGGAACTCCAGATGAAAAATGAAGCCGAGAAGGAAAAAGAGAAAACCAGGCTGGAAGTAGAGAGAGCGAGACTAGAGGTGGAGAAAGAAAAAGCCCAAGTCGAAAAAGAAAAAGAGAGAACAAAACAAATGCAGATAGAAGCGAATAGAACCTTGGCTGAGCAAAGGATTGAACATGGGTTGCCAGAGAGCACCACCCAGATATCACACCCACCAGATGTTAGGGTTAGGGAGAAGGACATTCCCTTGTTTGTTCCCGAAGAGGCAGAGAGCTTTTTCGAGCACTTTGAAAAAGTAGCCAGTATCAAGGATTGGCCACAGGAGGAATGGGCCCAGCTGGTCCAGTTAAGATTGACCGGTGCAGCCAGGGAGGCATACACCCAATTGTCACTGGAAGAGTGCCAGGATTATGCCACGGTAAAGAGCAGCATTTTGCGCTCGTTTCAGTTAACCCCAGAAGCTTATAGGAAGCGCTTCAGAGAGATGGTGAAAGTTGGAGCATGTACGTTTGTTGAGACAGCAAGAGATCTGGAAAGACGATTCCAGAAGTGGATTGAGGCTGCTGGAGTTGGATCTTACGCTGACCTAAAGCAACTGATGGTCATGGAGAAGTTCTTGGAGATGATGCATCCCGAAACAAAGTTCAAGATCCAAGAAGCAGGGATAAAGGAGGTGAAAGATGCCGCAGATAGGGCGGATATGATTACTGAAGCGTACAAGAGCTTAAGGGAGAACAGAGTGAGAAGCGAGGCGAGACGCAGCAATAGCAGACCCAGTGGAGTCTGGGGAGGAAGAAGTTTTGGGGGGCAGACAAGCAGACCAGCTAGTTTTAAGCCCCAAGAAGGAAAGTTGCCGAGTCCGCCTGCTGGAGGTAAGCAGGAAAATAAAAGTGTGCAGAGGAGACAAGAGTCCAATGAAGCTCCACAGAGTATGAGTAGTACATCTGGCCCGAGGAACTCCAATACGAGTGGGCAGAGTCAGAGCCACTCGGGGGCGTATAGGAGAGATTTCTCCCAAATGAGATGCTACAAGTGCAACAGATCAGGTCACATGATGCGAGATTGTCGGCAGGGCAAGAGAGTCGTGACCCTGACGACATGTGATCCCCGGAAGAAGTACATTGATGTACAACAAGACAAACCACAGAAGGTAGATTTGATGAACGAGCGGTATAGGCAGTTCATTAGTAAAGGTTGGGTCGGCATAGAAGGTCAACCCGAGGTGGAGGTTAGTATCCTCAGGGATACTGGAGCCAATCAGAGCTTGATTCTGAGAGGCCTAATAAGAAATGATCGACTGTTAGCTGGCAGTAGGAGGATAAAGGTTCATGGGTTGTTGTCTAAGAGTGACATGCCCGTGTGTGCTGTCCAGTTGAAGTCAGATTATTTGTCGGCGGAGGTGATGTTGGGAGTGTGCCCCAACATACCTGTTCCAGGAGTCCAAGTGATCCTGGGGAACGACTTGTGTGGGTCCAAGGTGCTACCAGAGCTGATAGTAAAAGCTGTGCCGGAGGTGAACCAGAAGGACCGCGGTACAAGTGGAGCGCCGGACAAGGTAGATCTAGCCAGCATCCTTGAAGATGAGGCAGAGGACAGTCAAGTCATCGTATACCCGGCCTGTGTAGTGACAGAGTCGGACGTAGCCGCCGAGGAAGACATTGGAGATGATATGGCAGTGTCGACTCCACCAAGGGAGGAGGTCAACATGGACATGTCTGGGCTGTTCGACGAAGATCGAGCTCAGAAGAATGAGGATTCGGGGAGACAGGAAGTGAAAATGACCCTACCTGAAAAGTTCAGCGTGAACCGAGCGGACCTGATTAGGGCTCAGAAAGAGGAGTTTATAGATCTAATCAGGGAGGCAAAAGGGGGAAATTCATGTCCGGAGTCCCCCGTGTATTACTACTTGGACGATGATGTACTAATGAGGAAATGGCGACCGGACAAAGCCGGCGCAGATAAGGTATGGTTGGAGAAGCACCAAGTGTTAGTGCCGAAGGAGTTTAGGGCGGCTGTGTTAGAACTAGCCCACTCCGTAGATATGGCAGGGCACTTGGGGGTGAAGAAGACCTTAAATAAGGTGCAGGAGCACTTCTACTGGCCGAACGTATGGAAGGAGGTAAAGAAATATTGTAGGACATGTTTGGCGTGCCAACGTGCAGGTAAGCCGGCTCCGGCTATACCAAAGGCACCCTTAAAGCCCATACCGGCATTTGGCGAGCCTTTTGAGAGAGTCTTGATAGACTGTGTAGGTCCGTTGCCGAGGACCAGAAAAGGCCACGAGTACTTACTGACCATAATGTGCACGGCCACCCGTTTCCCTGAAGCAATCCCTCTGAGAAGAGTGACGTCGAGAGCCGTTCTGGATAGACTACAGAACTACATTGCGTGGGTAGGAATGCCCAAGGTTATCCAGACGGACCAGGGGAGTGTCTTCCAGTCGAAGTTGTTTAGGGAAACTGTGAAAGGATGGAGAGTAGAGCAAGTGCGCTCGTCACCGTATCACCCTCAGTCGCAGGGAGCATTGGAGCGTTTCCATGGAATGCTAAAGAGCTTGTTGAGGATATACTGCGCTGAGGAAGGGAGTAGTTGGGACGAGGCATTACCATCCGTGTTGTTCGCCATCAGGGATGCGGTAGTAGAATCACTCGGATTCACCCCATTTCAACTGGTGTACGGACACTCCGTGAGGAGCCCAGTGGGCGCGCTGAAGGAGCAGCTCACCGTGGATAGGCCTAAGGTGGACGTGGGAAAATATGTGAAGACTTTTAGAGAGCGACTCTCTAGGGCCAGAGATTTGGCCAAGGAAAATTTGAGGACATCCCAGGCAGAGATGGTAAGGTACCACGACAGGAAGGCGAAGGGCAGGAAATTTCAAGAAGGAGATCAGGTGTTAGTCTTGCTACCGGTAAAAGGAAGTATATACGAGTCGAGATTTTGTGGACCATATACCATCCAGAAGGCATTAGGGGATGTGAATTATGTAATCCACATGCCAGATCGTCCGAGGAAGTCACAGGTTTGCCAGGTGAACATGATAAAGAGGTACTATGACAGAGATAAGCCTCTAGGCGATGAAGAACCGATGGAAACCCCATTGCAGGCGACGGTGCTGTGTGGAGGAGACGGCAAAGGAATAGAAGAGGAGAACTGTAAGTTAGAGAGGGCCGATGGCGCGAAGATATCAAATACAGAAAGCCTGGCCAAGATAGGTGAGCGTCTGGGTCATTTGGAGGATGACCAACGACAGGAGCTAGTGGAGATCCTACGGAGGAATAAGTCGTTATTCACGGACGTGCCCAGAAGACACCGCGGAACGGTGCATGAAGTGAATGTAGGGAGTGCTGAGCCCATCAAGCAGCACCCTTACAGAGTTAACCCGGAGAAAGTGGCGGCAATGAGAGCAGAAGTGAAGTATCTGCAAGATAACGACTTGGCAGAGGTTAGCGACAGTGACTGGAGTTCGCCGTGCCTCCTCGTGAAGAAGAGTGATGGCACGTACCGGTTCTGCACCGACTATAGGAAAGTGAATGCAGTCACAGTCGCTGACTCGTTTCCGATACCGCGCATTGACGATTGCATAGATCGGATTGGGAGTGCACGGTATGTCTCGAAGATAGACCTGTTGAAGGGATACTACCAGATTCCCCTGTCCGAGGAGGCCAAGAGGATCTCAGCGTTCGTGACTCCCGACGGCTTGTACCAATATAAAGTGGTGCCGTTCGGAATGAAGAATAGTGGTAGTTGTTTTCAACGAGTAATGAATCAGGTATTACAAGGCGCGACCGGATGTGCAGTGTACATCGATGATATTGTGGTGTTCGCTGATTCCTGGAAGGATCACGTGGATCGACTTTTAGATTTGTTCGATCGTTTGGAGAAGGCCAACATGACGATCAACTTGGCAAAAAGCGAGTTCGGGAGAGCCCGCCTGGAGTACCTTGGATATATAGTAGGGCAAGGCGAGGTTGCTCTGGTAAGAACAAAGGTGGAGGCCATTGACAACTTCCCGGTGCCCAGGAGTAAGAAAGAATTGTTGAGATACCTCGGTATGATTGGATATTACCGGAAGTTCTGTGAAAATTTCTCCACCATAGCCGCTCCTATGACGAGTTTGCTATCAAAGAGCAAGAAGTGGGAGTGGAATGGAACAGCACAAGAAGCGTTTGAGAAGACCAAAAGACTGTTGACTGAGGCACCTGTACTAGTGTCGCCAGATTTTAAAGCGCCGTTTACGTTATTTGTAGATGCCAGTGATATAGGGGCCGGAGCTGTACTGACGCAGCAGAATGATGGAATTTACCGCCCCGTGTCCTTCTTCTCGAAGAAGTTCGTTAAGCACCAGAGGTCGTACAGTACAGTCGAGAAAGAGACTTTGGCCCTGGTGATGGCATTGAATCATTTTGAAGTGTATGTGAGTGGGGGAGGACACCCAGTAACGGTGTATACAGACCATAATCCCCTAGTTTTCCTGAAGAAAATGAAGCATGCAAACCAGAGATTAACCAGATGGTTTTTATCGCTCCAAGAGTATGACCTGGTGATAACGCACATAAGAGGGCGAGACAATGTAGTGGCTGATGCGTTATCTCGAGCCTAGCCACTAGAATAACTCTCAAAATAAGGGGAGGGGAGTGTTATGATCTCAGCCTACAGGAGAAACGAGTCTCCCTCCTTGAGAGTTATTCATCAAGCCTGACCTGACTAGAAGGTCTAGCAAATATTGAGGTGATAACCCATATGTAAAATAGTTGCTTGGATATGTATAACAGTTTGAGATTATGGGCAATGCAGAAGAAAATAGATAAATGACTGGCTAGGAGATGTGGACATTTTGCTGGAGGCGTGAGGCTCGCTTCCGGAGGACCTTGACCTCACTTGAGTGCCAGACATCGCAGGGGGAAGCCGCGCTCCGTTTGAGCTCCCGCCAGAAGGGAACCCCTAGTGATATATCTCGAAGAGGAGAGAAGTGTGCGGACGTGCCAGCTGTGGAATCGAGCTGGGAACGTTGTGGTCTCAAGTCCTGGTCGACGAGCAGATATTAAATCGCCCAGAAGCATTATTGTGGGCTGTGTGGAGCGCCCTGACCAGACGCCGTCAGAGGAAAAGCGCCCTCGATCAGTTAATCTGTGGTAAGCACGATATACGCCAGTTCATAGTGATTGCTTATATTTGGTCGTGTGCCCAGCGACAGTAGCGATGTTTATTTATAAGTTAGACATGTTTTAATAAGGCAGAAAGCCTGAAATAAGAGAGTGGAGAGGGAGGAACACGGAGCGACGTCCATCCCCTCTGAGCGCTGGCGGACGACTGAGGGAGCCTGGCTCCGGATGGAGGAAGACCCTCCCAGCGAGTGAGGACCGCCGCCAGGCGAGGTGGAGTATGGACCCGCCCAAAACGGGGGAGTCCACTCTCACTGTATGTAGAGGACAGATAGAGGTTTGAGGCAAGCATATTGTGTGGTTATTTTTGTTTATGTGTTAAAGGGGAAACATTTTATTGGAGTGTCGATGGGTTGCAGGTTTGTCTTTGGGGAAGAAGTTGATGAGAACTTCGAAGCCAGCAGATGAAGTAGCTGATGAGACTCCAAGGTAGTGGAGCAGAGGACCTCGAGCTGTGAGGAGAAGCAGCAGAGAAGAGGAGTGTCACGTGCTTCTGTAGAGGTGGTGTAGCAGCCAAGAGAGCTGTGGAGGAACCTAGCAGAAGGGTGAAGCACCGTAGTTACTCAAGGAAACTTCATGATAGCAGCCTGGAGGAGCTGCAGAGGATCCTGGTAGTGAAGCCCGGAAGAACCTAAGGATATTAGGGTTGTGAACTTCCAGAGGTGGAAGGGGAAGTTCTGGTGGATTACTAGTAGGGAGTTGATAGTGTTTGGTTGTCATTAGCGTGCAAGACGCAGTGAGAGGTGAGTGACTGTTGGCATTCTTGCGTCAAGGAGTTTTTTTATACTGAAGTATCAATGAACATTTATACTGGTATATGTTATTGCATTCAAATGCTGATTTTCTATATATATATGTTATCATGCTGATGGTGCAACAGTGTATGTAGGCTTGACCAACTTGAGGAGGTTAATAGTATCAGGTGGTGAACCAGGAGATAGGATACCACTTGATAAGCTGATAATAGAGTTCTGATGGTGTTGGAGTGCAACCTGATTGTGATATTATAGAGTATAGGATTCATTATTATTATATGTGTGTATGTATCGTGTATGTGCTTTGTCCAGTAAATGTGTCACAATTTGCTGGTGTTTGCCCTTGTCCTAGTGAGGCTTCCCAGGAAGTAGTGAAGAAGGAGAGAGAGAGAGAAAGAACCAAGAACCACTGCTGTGGACAGGGTAAGAGGTAATACTAATAAGTCATAGGGGATTGAGGAGATCATATCTCATAAGGAGAGAGTGGGGAGTCACAGCGGCTCGAGTGGGTGTGTGCACGTGACAACGAGGCTAAATGTTGGAGCCGCATCCCCTAAACGTGTGACGTTGAGCCCCTCTCCAAGAGCCAGAAGCGCCAAGGGTGATCTCCTAGTATAAGCACTCTACCGAGTTGTGGGTTGGGTTGTCCGTAGAGGAGGATCAACGACGACTACACCAACCAACCCACAGTCTATAATAATATATATATATATATATATATATATATATATATATATATATATATATATATATATATATATATATATATATATATATATATATATATGTACCAAGTAGCCAGAATGTTGTTCTTGGCCTAGTATGCAAGGCCCGATTTGCCTAATAAGCCAAGTTTTCCTGAATTTCAATATTTTTCTATTTTTTTACTTATGAAATGATAAAGCTATCCATTTCATTCAATGTATTCCCAAATGGTCTGATGTTCCCATCACTGAAACATAAGAAAAAGAGTTAAAAAACGAAATGAAAAACAATGAAAAAAATAAAAAATAAACTATAGTCATGAAATGAATGATATGGTAAACAACACAGCTCAATTCAACCCCAATGTCAAGCAAAATAATTAAATCAATATGAAAATAAATCAAAATCTATTAAAATTAAATTTATCAATGAATTCAGAAACATTGAAATGGAATCGTAACATATTTAGTATGGCGTGTGTTGCTATTACGTGCAAAAAATTAAGCTGTTTAAAAAAAAAAAATTTTTACCTGTCACAGGTGTGGCGTCTATATAGTCGGTATAAAACACGTGCGTATTCAAATGAAACGTTATGTCAAACTTTCATGGCAATCGGTGAAGAACTTTTGGAGATTACAGTGTTTTGCTCTTATGTCCAACAGATGGTGCTGTTTGTAATAAACATGTTATTTTCTGTCACAGGTGAGGCATGTATATACTAGGTATATAAAAACACTCGCCTATTTGAATGCAACGTTGTGTCAAAATTTTAAAGAAATCGGTAAAGAGGTTTCACAGATTTCCCTCACATGAAAAACAGTTTAAAAAAAAAGAATAAATATTTTTTCCCGTCACAGACGTGACATCTATAGAGTATGTATATAAAAACCCGCTCGGATGCCAATGGAACTTTGTGTGAAAATTTCAAGGCAATCGGTGAAGAACTTTCGGAGATTAGCAATAATGAACAAACGAGCATTTCCATTTTTATTTATATAGATATATAAGCATATATTATATACTGTCTATATAGTATGTCCTATATATTTATTTATTACACCTGAATAGATTTGTAACTGAAAAATATCGTAATTATTGGTTATTTACAAATGAGGGTTCACAAGTACATGTGCACCAAATGCGTGCACATGTACAAATGCAGAAATGACAAATACATGTGTATAAATACCTGTGCCCCTTTTCCAGGACAACCCAGCATACGACGTGTGGGCAACGATGTTGCTGGCATTGCCGGAAAGGAGTCACATCATGATGGGGAACGACGTATGGGTGTGGGCGGAGGACGATCAGGTGGCCCGGCAGCTGCTGCAGCAGTCACAGACCTGGGTGTTGCAAGATGGTCTCTCTCAGCCCATAGACCTTCCCTCTCTGGTCAGGATCTGCGGCTCCACACTCATTGCCCACAATGGAGGCAGTCTCCCGCCATGTTAACATAATACAAATTATAATCACATTCCATCAGTCTTTAATTAACATTAAATTTGTACATATAGGGAATGGTGCGAACGTGGCACAATAGTTGACATATGTGTTCCTCAGTTCTGTTGACCTCAGCTGGATCTGACTAATAAATGAATGGGTGCCCGTGCGGCCAGCCTTCCCCATGATTTTCTGGGACCTGGACAAGCTTGCCAGACTTAGCGCTCCCCTATAATGGTGTACCAGGCATAATCAATCAAGCATATTTTTGGCTTTCAGGAAAAGAAGGTCCTTATTCAACTGAATTAATCTCTAGTGCGCCCTCACTTGGATTATTGTATCCAGTCAAGAAAACATCATCTTCAGAAAGACAGCTGCATTAGAAAAACTTTAACACCGGGTAACAAAAATCATTGCAGAACTAATTCAACTACCGTAACAGGAACACAAGAGGGCCACCGGACTAATAACATTGCAAACCAGATATGACAGGGCTGCTCTCATCGAAACTTAAAATTCTGAACAATTTGGAGGAAGTTGATCCAGACAACTTCTTCTTCTTCCAGACAGACAACTTCAGGCCAGATGTAACACAAACACGGAGCACCAGTTTCAAGCTCAACAAGCCAGAACGTAGAACTGAAAATAGTAGATGCTGTTATAGTAGCCTATACTATATAGTAGCATTAGCATTTAGTAGCCTTTATAGAACTGAAAATAGTAGATGTAGATGCTATTGAGGCCCACAGTGTCATAAACCCATGGAACTACCTACCCGCCGAAGCCGTAAATGTCAAAACTCTGTTGAACTTTATCACCCAGATTGAAAAAAATCAGCAGGGCAAAAGGGGCACCTTGGACAAGCAACCAGCTTCCTGTCCTTGTCGAGGCCACTAGAGTGTAAATTTTACTATTGTTTGTGGTAAATTCAGCTAAATATTTTGTCTTTTCAATGGCATTCATTTCTATATAAATATTATTCTAAACTAATCCACTCATTTTGGATCTTATTCCAACATTGGAATTTTAAAAATAATTTTTTGATTTATTTATATTTTTCACTCTTCATATGACCATTGTGACAACAATTAAGAACTCTATGCAGACGAGGAGTCACAATAACGTGGCTGAAATATGTTGACCAAACCACACACTAGAAAGTAAAGGGACGACGGCATTTTGGTCCCTCCTGGACCATTCTCAAGTCGATTGTGATAAGGGATTGATTGATTTATGAAGATTAAGCCACCCAAAAGGTGGCACGGGCATGAATAACCCGTAAGTGGTGGCCCTTTTGAGCCATTATCAGTATCATTAGCTAATACTGGAGATCTGTGGAGGTGTGACTGCACCCTGCGTGACGGGAGATGTCTCCCGTGGTGATAAGGGAATGTTGTTGTTATAGATTCAGCTACTCGGAACGAGTTCCAAGTACCACGGGCTATAATGAGCCCGTAACTTACCTGGCACAGGAGCGGGGCAAGAAGCACGGGCTATGGTGAGCCCGTAACTTACCTGGCACAGGAGCGGGGCAAGAAGCACGGGCTATGGTGAGCCCGTAACTTACCTGGCACAAGAGCGGGGCAAGAAGCACGGGCTATGGTGAGCCTGTGTGATGAAGTTGATACAGGCTATAAATAGGCAAGAGAGAGGTGATGAGCAAGGCAAAAGGTACGAACGTTAAGGTGTAGTAGAGGGAATAGTAGTAGGAATAAGAACTGCAGAAGGCTCATTGGCCCATACGAGGCAGCTACTATTATAACCACCAAATGAGAAAGGGATAGTAATAGGAATAAGAAGAAGATAGCAAGGGAACGTAAGAGAAAACAATGAACAGAAAAGAGAGAGAAGAGAGAAAGAAAAGGAAAGAGAAAGAAAGATAAATGGAAGGGTAAGCTTATGTTAGCTCACGTTTGTTAAAAAGATTAGAGCATTTGAGTATATATGATAAGGGAAGGAGGCGAGGCAATAAATAGGCAAGAGAGAGGAGAGGAGAAGAAAATCTTAGAGGAAGAAAAAGCAAGGCAAAAGGCACGAAAGGTAAGGTGTAATAAAAGGATAGTAATAGGAATAAGAACATAAGAACGAAGGTAACTGCAGAAGGTCTATTTGCCCATACGAGGCAGCTCCTATTAATAACCACCCAATAAAAGGGGATAGTAATAGGAATAAGCAAGGGCTCGTTAGAGAAAATAAGGGGAAAGAAAAAGAAAAAAGGAAAGAGAAAGAGAGATAAAGGGAAGGGCAAGATTATGTTAAGTCACGTTTATTAGAAAGTTTAGAGCATTTGAGTATATATTTCGAAAGGGAAGAGTTAACACCAACAAGGCCAGGACTCAAGTTCATGTTGGGTACGTTGTGTATTTGAGCCGATTCAACAAGACGGCGTCTGTGAAGAGTAGTGGAAGGAAAGATTATTTTGGAGGAAGACCAATCAATAGGATGATTAGAATCCCTAACATGACAGAAGAGAGCATTGAACAAATCCGCAAGGGCCGTGACGAGGATTCTAGCCTGCGTCTGAGAGCATCCCAGACGCTGACTTAATCGACTGCTTAAACATGGTTACAGGATGCTCTCGGACGCAGGTTCGAATCCTCGTCACGGCCCTTGTGGATTTGTTCATTTGATGCATCACGCCATTGTGATTTCTGTGTGTAAGAGAGCATTGTTTGTGTCTGCAGACTTAACACTTCTATTGTGTTGTTTAAGTCTGTCATTAAGTGTACGGCCAGTTTCGCCAAAGTATTGGAGAGGACAAGATGAAAAGGAAATAGGGTAGACACCAGCAGCATTAGAAGCAGGAGGAGCAGTGTGAACTAGATTACTACGAAGTGTGTTAATTTGTCGAAAGGCGAGTTTAATGTCAAGAGGACGAAAGGTATTGGTAAAAGTTTTGAGTTCAGATATGAAGGGAAAGCAGAGCACAGTGCTACTAGTGTTGGTTTAGGATGAAAGAAATTTAGTTTACCTTGAGAATAGGCACAGTTGATAAAATTCAAAGGGTAACCAAGGATAGAGAATGATTTGTAGATAAAGCCAGTATCAGAATCAAGAAACTGAGGGTCGCTGATGCGTAGAGCGCGGAGGAAGAGAGAGACGAAGACACTTTCCTTTTTTTTAATCATGTCTCTTTTTGATAGTCTTGTATCTTTCAAAGACGTGATGTTAATTTTATGTAGCTTTCCCTCCTAACTCATACGTCTCAGTTCTGAAACAAGTCTGATGTCATACATCTGAACTTTCTCTAACTTCGCCATGTGCTTGACGAGATATGGACTCCACGATGGAGCTGCATACTCCCGGACTGGTCTGACATATGTGGGATACAAGATTATGAATGATTCATTGCATCAATTTCTAAAGGGAATTCTTATGTTGGCCATCCTAAGAACTGCCTATAGAAATGTTTGTAAGGAATTATTCAGAGCCTCGTATATCGCATCAGTTATATGTCAGGTAAACAATGAAGTATGCGCTGGGTATGTGTATTTACTATTTGTGTCTGCAGAGTACAAGCAAACTCTATTCATAATTTTAAAATTAGGTATGATAGGGAAATGGGACCGGAGTCATTGCTGTAAACAACCGATGGCTGGAAAGGCGGGATCCAAGAGTCAATGCTCGATCCTGCAAGCACAAATAGGTAAGTACAAATAGGTGACTACACACAAACACACACATACATTCATAAATATATATATCCTCAGGTAGCAGCCCGTAGCAGATGCCTTACTCCCAGGTACCTATTTACTGCTAGGTGAACAGACGCATCATGATGAAAGAAACTACCCATTTGCTACTGCCTCGGCCAGGAATCTAACCCGGGATATTAGGACTATAATGACCAAGCGCTGTCCACTCAGCCACGAGACCCCTAAAGATGAATACCTCTTAGACCGTCAAAAGAAGAAGCGACACATTCTAGTTAATAATGTTAACAACTTTGCCTTCAGGGAGACTCGAACTCCCGACCTCTGGTTTACACGACCAGCGCTCTGCTCACTGAGCTATGGAGGCTCTCCGAGGTTGTCTGTGTGTGTGTGTGTGTGTGTGTGTGTGTGTGTGTGTGTGTGTGTGTGTGTGTGTGTGTGTGTATGTGTGTGTGTGTGTGTGTGTGTGTGTGTGTGTGTGTGTGTGTGTGTGTGTGTGTGTGTGTGTGTGTGTGTTTACTAGTTGTGTTTTTACGGGGGTTGAGCTTTGCTCTTTCGGCCCGCCTCTCAACTGTCAATGAACTGTTTACTAACTATTTTTTTTTTCCACACCACACACACACACACACATACCCCAGGAAGCAGCCCGTGACAGCTGACTAACTCCCAGGTACCTATTTACTGCTAGGTAACAGGGGCATTCAGGGTGAAAGAAACTTTGCCCATTTGTTTCTGCCTCGTGCGGGAATCGAACCCGCGCCACAGAATTACGAATCCTGTGCGCTATCCACCAGGCTACGAGGCCCCTGTGTGTGTGTGTGTGTGTGTGTGTGTGTGTGTGTGTGTGTGTGTGTGTGTGTGTGTGTGTGTGTGTGTGTGTGTGTGTGTATACGTGTGTGTGTGTATACGTGTGTGTGTGTGTGTGTGTGTGTGTGTGTGTGTGTGTGTGTGTGTGTGTGTGTGTGTGTGTGTGTGTGTGTGTGTGTGTGTATGTATGTATGCATGTGTGTGTGTGTGTGTGTGTGTGTATGTATGTATACATGTGTGTGTGTGTGTGTGCGTGTGTAATTACCTAAGTCTGTGTGTGTACTCGCCTATTTGTGTCTGCAGGATCGAGCATTGACTTTTGGATCCCGCCTACGGAAGGATGTGTGTGTGTGTATGTATACATATATGTGTGTGAGTGTGTGTACTCACCTAATTGTGCTTGCGGGGGTTGAGCTCTGGCTCTTTGGTCCCGCCTCTCAACTGTCAATCAACAGGTGTACAGATTCCTGGGCCTATTGGGCTCTATCATATCTACACTTGAAACTGTGTATGGAGTCAGCCTCCACCACATCACTTCCTAATGCATTCCATTTATCAACCACTCTGACACTGAAAAAGTTCTTTCTAACGTCTCTGTGGCTCATTTGGGTACTCAGCTTCCACCTGTGTCCCCTTGTTCGCGTCCCACCAGTGTTGAATAGTTCATCCTTGTTTACCCGGTCGATTCCCCTGAGGATTTTGTAGGTTGTGATCATGTCCCCCCTTACTCTTCTGTCTTCCAGTGTCGTAAGGTGCATTTCCCGCAGCCTTTCCTCATAACTCATGCCTCTTAGTTCTGGGACTAGTCTAGTAGCATACCTTTGGACTTTTTCCAGCTTCGTCTTGTGCTTGACAAGGTACGGGCTCCATGCTGGGGCCGCATACTCCAGGATTGGTCTTACATATGTGGTGTACAAGATTCTGAATGATTCCTTACACAGGTTCCTGAACTCCGTTCTGATGTTAGCCAGCCTCGCATATGCCGCAGACGTTATTCTCTTTATGTGGGCTTCAGGAGACAGGTTTGGTGTGATATCAACTCCTAGATCTTTCTCTCTGTCTGTTTCATTAAGTACTTCATCTCCTATTCTGTATCCTGTGCCTGGCCTCCTGTTTCCACTGCCTAGTTTCATTACTTTGCATTTACTCGGGTTGAACTTCAACAGCCATTTGTTGGACCATTCACTCAGTGTATCCAGATCATCTTGTAGCCTCCTATTATCATCCTCTGTTTCAATCCTCCTCATAATTTTTGCATCGTCGGCAAACATTGAGAAGAACGAATCTATACCCTCTGGGAGATCATTTACATATACCAGAAACAGTATAGGTCCAAGGACTGACCCCTGCAGGACTCCACTTGTGACGTCTCGCCAATCTGAGACCTCACCCCTCTCACAGACTCGTTGTCTCCTGTTGCTTAGGAACTCCTCTATCCACCGGAGTACCTTCCCTCTCACTCCAGCCTGCATCTCCAACTTTCGCACTAGCCTCTTGTGTGGCACTGTATCAAAGGCTTTCTGACAATCCAAAAATATGCAGTCTGCCCACCCTTCTCTTTCTTGCCTTATTTTTGTTGCCTGGTCGTAGAATTCAAGTAACCCTGTGAGGCAGGACCTGCCATCCCTGAACCCATGTTGATGCTGTGTTACAAAGTTCCTTCGCTCCAGATGCTCCACTAGTTTTTTTCGCACAATCTTCTCCATCAGCTTGCATGGTATGCAGGTTAGGGACACTGGCCTGTAGTTCAGTGCCTCCTGTCTATCCCCTTTCTTGTATATCGGGACTACGTTAGCTGCTTTCCAAATATCTGGCAGTTCCCCTGTTGCCAGTGATTTGTTATACACTATGGAGAGTGGTAGGCTCAGTTCTCTTGCTCCTTCCTTTAGAACCCAAGGGGAGATTCCATCTGGGCCTATAACCTTCGTCACGTCCAACTCTAGTAAACACTTCCTTACTTCCCCACTGGTAATCTCAAACTCTTCCAGTGGTTCCTGGTTAGCTATTCCCTCACTTACCTCTGGAATTTCTCCTTGCTCTAAGGTGAAGACCTCCTGGAATTTCTTATTCAATTCCTCACACACTTCCTTGTCATTTGTAGTGAATCCTTCCGCCCCTATCCTTAATCTCATAACCTGTTCCTTTACTGTTGTTTTTCTCCTAATGTGGCTATGCAACAATTTAGGCTGAGTCTTTGCCTTGCTTGCGATGTCATTTTCGTATTGTCTTTCTGCCTCTCTTCTCATCCTGACATTCTGGTATCTTTCTCTGCTCTCCAGTGTTCTGTTATTCCTATAGTTTCTCCATGCCCTTTTACTTTGCTGCTTTGCTCGCCTACATCTTTGATTAAACAATGGGTTTCTCATCTTCATTTCTCTGTTTTCCTTTTGGACTGGGACAAACTCGTTTGCTGCGTCTTTGCACCTCTGCGTGATGTAATCCATCATATCTTGGGCCGTCTTTCCCCTGAGCTCTGTTTCCCATGCTATATCTGTTAGGAATTTTCTTATCCCTTCATAGTTTCCCTTTCGGTATGCTAACTTTTTGGTTTCGGTATCCCTCCTCGAGTTCAATAACCCTTCTTCAATCAAGTACTCAAACACCAGTACACTGTGGTCGCTCATCCCTACTGGGTCCTCAAAACCGATTTCTCTTATGTCGGAGTCGTTCAGAATGAAGACTAGGTCGAGTCTCGCTGGTTCGTCATTGCCTCTCATCCTTGTGGGTTCTCCGACATGCTGGGTTAAAAAGTTGCTTGTCACCACCTCCAATAGTTTGGCTCTCCACGTATCCTCGCCTCCATGCGGTTCCTTGTTCTCCCAGTCAATCTTTCCGTGATTGAAGTCGCCCATGATGACAGGTGGGATCTATTTCTACAGGCAGCAGAGGCTGCCCTCTCAATTATAGTGTTAACTGCCTTGTTGTTGTTTTCATACTCTTGACTGGGTCTCCTGTCATTTGGTGGAGGGTTGTATATTACTGCTACTACTATTCTTGGTCCTCCCATTGTTATGGTGCCTGCTATGTAGTTTCTGAACTCCTCACAGCCCGGGATGGCCATCTCCTTAAAACTCCATTCCCTTCTCATGAGTAGGGCCACTCCGCCTCCTCCCCTACCTTCCCTCTCTTTCCTTATTACTGTATACTCCTGGGGAAACACGGCATTCGTTATGATTCCAGAGAGTTTTGTTTCAGTGAGTCCGATTACAGCTGGGTTAACTTCTTGTGCTCTTTCCCTTAGTTCACTTGTCTTGCTTGTGATCCCATCTATGTTCGAGTACATCACCCTGAAACTGACTCTCTTCTGCTTCTTTTCTGGGGGGGACCTTTGGGATCTGGGGTGAGTGGGAGCTGGGGGGACCTGGCACGGGGGGATTGGTGGAGGAGGGAGGGCTTGGGGTGGTGGGGGAGAGGGGGAGGGTACAGGGGGTGGATAAGAGGGGGAGGGTACAGGGGGTGGATAAGAGGGGGAGGGTACAGGGGGTGGGTAAGAGAGGGAGGGTTGGGGAAGCATGGGGGGAGGAGAGGCTGTGGGAGATAGGGGAGATGGGGGGGCTTGGGGGGAGAGAAGAGGGTGGAGGGCTTGGGGGGAGAGAAGAGGGTGGAGGGCTTGGGGGGAGAGAAGAGGGTGGAGGGCTTGGGGGGCGTGGGGGAAAAGGGAGGGCTGAGGTGGGTGAGGAAGAGGGGAGGGTTTAGGGGAGTGGGGGAGAGGGGAAGACTTAGGTGGGGTGGGGGAGAGTGGGGGGCTTAGGGGGGAGGGGGGGAAGGGAGGGCATGGGGGTGGGAGAGACGGGAAGGCATGTGAGAGAACGGAGGGCATGGGGGATGGGGGAGAAGGGAGGTCCTGGGGAGAGGGGTGAGAGGGAGAAGGGGGGTGAGTAGGGGGAGGGGGGTGGGTGGGGGGAGGGTGCCCTAGGTGGGTACATAGTG
>NC_091214.1:13153865-13158865 GCF_040958095.1 Procambarus clarkii
TGCGTGTGTGTGTGTGTGTGTGCGCGCGTGCGTGTGTAATTACCTAAGTCTGTGTGTGTACTCACCTATTTTAGGTGACACCCATTTATTTACTCACCTAGGTGTACTCACCTACTCACCGTCACCTGTGTGTGTGTGTGTGTGTGTATGTGTGCGTGTGTGAGTGTGTGTGGGTATTTTACGGCCTGCTTAAGCCAGTAATTGAGTTCTTTCTGCATAATATGTGCCTTATAGCCTCTTCTTCTATAATTCTATTCCACGTCAATAGTAAATTCTCAAGAATGGGCGATGGCAAGTAACAGTGCAAAGAATAAGGGTGGGCGGGGGGGGGGGGGGGTAAACAATACACAATTACACCTTCACCAATATATTATCTATCGTAGTATAACTGCAGATATGTACGCTGTGTCGCTTTCACCAACGACACTTATTATATCTGCAGTGTTCTCCCAATCCCGGTGAGTCCACTATCTTCAAGTATACGTCGTCCACGCTCAATGGTAATCACCGGCAAGTTCACCTTCCTCAACATGGGCCAGTCCACACACACCGTATATTCACGATGTCCCAACACCCCACACCCGCTCTCCTGTAACACCCTGACAGAGAGCTTCAGCAACACGCTGACAGGGGTCACAAATAATCACTTCCAGGGGGTCTCTTACCACCCTACATTGCGTACAAGGCGGTCTCTTAGGTAAATTACAGGCACTCCAGTGTCCATTGTTGGTCGACCGACGGTAGCGGGAGTGTGGCTGCCGAGGTCGGTTGTTGCTCTGTCAGGGAGTGGTTGGGGACGGTGTCCGCCTGTACGCAAGTAACAGTTCCCTAGTTATCCCCTGGACTTTTCCTTTATTGTACTTGTTTTATCACCTGTCCCCGTATTGGTATAAATTAACGAGTTCTGTAATTTCTTTTCACTTGAGAATGAACCATGGAGGTTCGAAACGTCGTGCGATTTTGTAATTAGTGTAATATATTCTTCAATTATTCAATTATTTTCTTCACCTAAAAAAAACATGACTTTTAGTGAACACCTCTTCCAGCTGAACCCTGATGCAAGAGCATTAGGGTTCCTGATGTAAGAGGGATACAAGCCCTAAATCAGAAAATAGTAAATACGGAATATGCTGACATATTCAATGAGACATGCATAAAAGAAAACCTGCTGCCAGTATACACCAATATATATTGGTGTATACTGGCAGCAGGTTTTCTTTCAAACATGTTTCATTGAATATGACCGCATATTCTGTATTTATTATTTTCTGGTTTAGGGCTTCTATCCCTCTAACTATTTTCTTAGCATCAGGGCTTAATTGAAATAGGAGTTCTCCAAAACTCATTTTCGTACTTTTAAGGTGAATAAAAGAAGTGATTTACTATAGAGTGTATTACACTTATTTGTATAATTTGCACGACGTTTCGAACCTCCATGGTTCATTCTCAAGTGAACAGATCTTACAATACTAGTTGATTTTATACCCGCATTAGGTCAGGTGATAATACAATGAAGGTGAAAACATGGGGGGATACATAAGGGATAAACATAGGGGCTGCAGAAGGCTTATTGGCCCATACGAGGCATCTCCTATCTAAACACAAAGATTAATCCAGTGTAATTGTCCTGTTATGTTGGACATTGTCTTCTGTGTTGGCATCGATATGTTCTTGTCTTGTCCTTACTCTCATGGTGGGTAGAGTAAATAGTTCCGTGATTTGAGTGTTCATGGTAGGTCGCTCTATTCTTATGTGAATTGCCTCAAGAATTTGTAATCTTCTTGAATCTTGGGTTTTGTCTATTATGCAAGTATTCTTGTTCAACATTTCTCTTGTTAGAGTAATGTCATGGGCTTGTCTCATGTGATTCCTAGGGGCACCAGATTGAAGATGGCATGTCAAACGCCTCGTCAGCTTGGTCGACGTCATACCTATGTACTTACATTGAAGGTTACATCCTTCGTGGGGGCAAGTGTACATGTATACAACGCTTGACTGCTGTAGAGGGTTCTCCGTCGGCTTCGGGCTGTTTTTGATAAGGAGTTCGGAAGTCTTCTTGGTTTTGTAGAATATTATCAGGTTTATGTTTTGGTTAGGAGTAGTGCTTTTTACTCCTTTACGGATTATTTCTTTCATTATTCTTTCCTCTTTTATATGTTCACTGTGCATGGTTGATTTGTAATATAATTTTATTGGGGGTGTTGTGGTTTCTGTTCTAGGTTCTGAATTATACCAACGGTCCAAGTGTCTTCTTATAGCAGCGTTTATTTCCGCGTTGCTATATCCGTTGTTCACCAATACCTGAGTTACTCTTTCAAACTCTCTACTCACGTTGCTCCATTCAGAGCAGTGGGTAAGCGCTCGACGAATATAAGCATTGAGAACACTGGCTTTGTATCTTTGGGGGCACTCACTCGTCCTAAAGATGGCTACTTTAACCTGACTTCTTATGATCTTACCCAGGACCAACGAGACCTCTTAAATCTTGGTCTAAATTGTCAATTCTTATCTAAACCAAAGATGCATCAAAAACGCCTTGAAATCGAAATGCTTCTGGACGATATCCATAAGCTAGAAGACAACAAAAAAGTCATCACCACTGACACACTTCAAGCTGAACTACTTGCAGAAGCAGGGAAAAAACGAGGAACATATTCATCTACAATCTTAACCCCACGACTCAAAGAAGCAGCGAAACAACTAAAAAATCTGAAAGACGTAACAATAAGAAAAGCCGACAAAACAGCAGCATAAGTATTGATTCCTACCCATGAATACATGAACAAAATTAGCGACATCCTAAGTGACGACTCCAAATTTCAACAAATCACGAGGAACCCCGTAGAAGACCTTAAGCGGAAAGTAAACAAAACAATTACAGCAATCAACGCAAAGAAAGGTAGTGTGTATTTCAATAAACTTCAAGGCGACTATGGCTTAGGATATGCCTACGGCAATGTTAAGACGCATAAACCAGGTAACCCACTACGCCCTATAATCAGCCAAATACCAACCCCAACTTATCACCTGGCAAAGAAACTCAATGAACTCCTAACTCCATACACTCCAAGTAAGTTTAGTCTACAATCATCAGCAGATTTCCTAGAATTGATCAAATCTACCCAGCCCGATGGAATCATCGCCTCCCTGGACGTTGAATCCCTTTTTACCAACGTCCCAGTCGACACAACCATAGGAATGATACTGGACAGAGTATACAGAGACGAGAGCACCCCCAAATTAGACATGCCTGAGCCACACTTGAAAAGTCTTCTCCAAGCATGCACAAAGGAAGCCCCTTTCATCAGTCCACAAGGAGACATGTATTTACAAATAGACGGAGTAGCAATTGGCTCCCCCTTAGGAGTTTTATTTGCTAATTTTTATATGGGAACCATCGAAGATAGGGTCTTCAGTAGCAGACAAAAACCAACTGTATACTGCCGTTATGTAGATGACATATTCGTAATAGTAAAAGACTCAGATGAACTAATTGACCTAAAAAGACACCTAGAGAGAGAGTCAGTACTCCGATTTACACATGAAAATAGTGAAAATAACAGTCTGCCATTCTTGGATGTACTAATAACAAAAACAGGAACCTCTTTAAGCACCAACGTATATACCAAGCCCACCAACATAGGATTATGCCTGAACGGTAGAAGTGAGTGCCCCCAAAGATACAAAGCCAGTGTTCTCAATGCTTATATTCGTCGAGCGCTTACCCACTGCTCTGAATGGAGCAACGTGAGTAGAGAGTTTGAAAGAGTAACCCAGGTATTGGTGAACAACGGATATAGCAACGCGGAAATAAACGCTGCTATAAGAAGACACTTGGACCGTTGGTATAATTCAGAACCTAGAACAGAAACCACAACACCCCCAATAAAATTATATTACAAATCAACCATGCACAGTGAACATATAAAAGAGGAAAGAATAATGAAAGAAATAATCCGTAAAGGATTAAAAAGCACTACTCCTAACCAAAACATAAACCTGATAATATTCTACAAAACCAAGAAGACTTCCGAACTCCTTATCAAAAACAGCCCGAAGCCGACGGAGAACCCTCTACAGCAGTCAAGCGTTGTATACATGTACACTTGCCCCCACGAAGGATGTAACCTTCAATGTAAGTACATAGGTATGACGTCGACCAAGCTGACGAGGCGTTTGACATGCCATCTTCAATCTGGTGCCCCTAGGAATCACATGAGACAAGCCCATGACATTACTCTAACAAGAGAAATGTTGAACAAGAATACTTGCATAATAGACAAAACCCAAGATTCAAGAAGATTACAAATTCTTGAGGCAATTCACATAAGAATAGAGCGACCTACCATGAACACCCAAATCACGGAACTATTTACTCTACCCACCATGAGAGTAAGGACAAGACAAGAACATATCGATGCCAACACAGAAGACAATGTCCAACATAACAGGACAATTACACTAGAATTAATCTTTGTGTTTAGATAGGAGATGCCTCATATGGGCCAATAAGCCTTCTGCAGCCCCTATGTTTATCCCTTATGTATCCCCCCATGTTTTCACCTTCATTGTATTATCACCTGACCTAATGCGGGTATAAAATCAACTAGTATTGTAAGATCTGTTCACTTGAGAATGTGACCATGGAGGTTCGAAACGTCGTGCAAATTATACAAATAAGTGTAATACACTCTATAGTAAATCACTTCTTTTATTCACCTTAAAAGTACGAAAATGAGTTTTGGAGAACTCCTATTTCAATTAAGCCCTGATGCTAAGAAAATAGTTAGAGGGATAGAAGCCCTAAACCAGAAAATAATAAATACAGAATATGCGGTCATATTCAATGAAACATGTTTGAAAGAAAACCTGCTGCCAGTATACACCAATATATATTGGTGTATACTGGCAGCAGGTTTTCTTTTATGCATGTCTCATTGAATATGTCAGCATATTCCGTATTTACTATTTTCTGATTTAGGGCTTCTATCCCTCTTACA
>NC_091214.1:13163865-13181365 GCF_040958095.1 Procambarus clarkii
GACGGCCCAAGATATGATGGATTACATCACGCAGAAGTGCAAAGACGCAGCAAACAAGTTTGTCCCAGTCCAAAAGGAAAACAGAGAAATGAAGATGAGAAACCCATGGTTTAATCAAAGATGTAGGCTAGCTAAGCAGCAAAGTAAAAGGGCATGGAGAAACTATAGGAATAACAGAACACTGGAGAGCAGAGAAAGATACCAGAATGTCAGGATGAGAAGAGAGGCAGAAAGACAATACGAAAATGACATCGCAAGCAAGGCAAAGACTCAGCCTAAATTGTTGCATAGCCACATTAGGAGAAAAACAACAGTAAAGGAACAGGTTATGAGATTAAGGATAGGGGCGGAAGGATTCACTACAAATGACAAGGAAGTGTGTGAGGAATTGAATAAGAAATTCCAGGAGGTCTTCACCTTAGAGCAAGGAGAAATTCCAGAGGTAAGTGAGGGAATAGCTAACCAGGAACCACTGGAAGAGTTTGAGATTACCAGTGGGGAAGTAAGGAAGTGTTTACTAGAGTTGGACGTGACGAAGGTTATAGGCCCAGATGGAATCTCCCCTTGGGTTCTAAAGGAAGGAGCAAGAGAACTGAGCCTACCACTCTCCATAGTGTATAACAAATCACTGGCAACAGGGGAACTGCCAGATATTTGGAAAGCAGCTAACGTAGTCCCGATATACAAGAAAGGGGATAGACAGGAGGCACTGAACTACAGGCCAGTGTCCCTAACCTGCATACCATGCAAGCTGATGGAGAAGATTGTGCGAAAAAAACTAGTGGAGCATCTGGAGCGAAGGAACTTTGTAACACAGCATCAACATGGGTTCAGGGATGGCAGGTCCTGCCTCACAGGGTTACTTGAATTCTACGACCAGGCAACAAAAATAAGGCAAGAAAGAGAAGGGTGGGCAGACTGCATATTTTTGGATTGTCAGAAAGCCTTTGATACAGTGCCACACAAGAGGCTAGTGCGAAAGTTGGAGATGCAGGCTGGAGTGAGAGGGAAGGTACTCCGGTGGATAGAGGAGTACCTAAGCAACAGGAGACAACGAGTCTGTGAGAGGGGTGAGGTCTCAGATTGGCGAGACGTCACAAGTGGAGTCCCGCAGGGGTCAGTCCTTGGACCTATACTGTTTCTGGTATATGTAAATGATCTCCCAGAGGGTATAGATTCGTTCCTCTCAATGTTTGCCGAAGATGCAAAAATTATGAGGAGGATTGAAACAGAGGATGATAATAGGAGGCTACAAGATGATCTGGATACACTGAGTGAATGGTCCAACAAATGGCTGTTGAAGTTCAACCCGAGTAAATGCAAAGTAATGAAACTAGGCAGTGGAAACAGGAGGCCAGGCACAGGATACAGAATAGGAGATGAAGTACTTAATGAAACAGACAGAGAGAAAGATCTAGGAGTTGATATCACACCAAACCTGTCTCCTGAAGCCCACATAAAGAGAATAACGTCTGCGGCATATGCGAGGCTGGCTAACATCAGAACGGAGTTCAGGAACCTGTGTAAGGAATCATTCAGAATCTTGTACACCACATATGTAAGACCAATCCTGGAGTATGCGGCCCCAGCATGGAGCCCGTACCTTGTCAAGCACAAGACGAAGCTGGAAAAAGTCCAAAGGTATGGTACTAGACTAGTCCCAGAACTAAGAGGCATGAGTTATGAGGAAAGGCTGCGGGAAATGCACCTTACGACACTGGAAGACAGAAGAGTAAGGGGGGACATGATCACAACCTACAAAATCCTCAGGGGAATCGACCGGGTAAACAAGGATGAACTATTCAACACTGGTGGGACGCGAACAAGGGGACACAGGTGGAAGCTGAGTACCCAAATGAGCCACAGAGACGTTAGAAAGAACTTTTTCAGTGTCAGAGTGGTTGATAAATGGAATGCATTAGGAAGTGATGTGGTGGAGGCTGACTCCATACACAGTTTCAAGTGTAGATATGATAGAGCCCAATAGGCCCAGGAATCTGTACACCTGTTGATTGACAGTTGAGAGGCGGGACCAAAGAGCCAGAGCTCAACCCCCGCAAGCACAATTAGGTGAGTACACACACTCACACACATATATGTATACATACACACACACACATCCTTCCGTAGGCGGGATCCAAAAGTCAATGCTCGATCCTGCAGACACAAATAGGCGAGTACACACACAGACTTAGGTAATTACACACGCACACACACACACACACATGTATACATACATACACACACACACACACACACACACACATGTATACATACACACACACACACACACACACACACACACACACACGTATACACACACACACGTATACACACACACACGTATACACACACACACACACACACACACACACACACACACACACACACACACACACACACACAGGGGCCTCGTAGCCTGGTGGATAGCGCGCAGGATTCGTAATTCTGTGGCGCGGGTTCGATTCCCGCACGAGGCAGAAACAAATGGGCAAAGTTTCTTTCACCCTGAATGCCCCTGTTACCTAGCAGTAAATAGGTACCTGGGAGTTAGTCAGCTGTCACGGGCTGCTTCCTGGGGTGTGTGTGTGTGTGGTGTGGAAAAAAAAAAATAGTAAACAGTTCATTGACAGTTGAGAGGCGGGCCGAAAGAGCAAAGCTCAACCCCCGTAAAAACACAACTAGTAAACACACACACACACACACACACACACACACACACACACACACACACACACACACACACACACACACACATACACACACACACACACACACACACACATACACACACACACACACACACACACACACACACACACACACACACACACACACACACACACAGACAACCTCGGAGAGCCTCCATAGCTCAGTGAGCAGAGCGCTGGTCTAGTAAACCAGAGGTCGGGAGTTCGAGTCTCCCTGAAGGCAAAGTTGTTAACATTATTAACTAGAATGTGTCGCTTCTTCTTTTGACGGTCTAAGAGGTATTCATCTTTAGGGGTCTCGTGGCTGAGTGGACAGCGCTTGGTCATTATAGTCCTAATATCCCGGGTTAGATTCCTGGCCGAGGCAGTAGCAAATGGGTAGAGTTTCTTTCATCATGATGCGTCTGTTCACCTAGCAGTAAATAGGTACCTGGGAGTAAGGCATCTGCTACGGGCTGCTACCTGAGGATATATATATTTATGAATGTATGTGTGTGTTTGTGTGTAGTCACCTATTTGTACTTACCTATTTGTGCTTGCAGGATCGAGCATTGACTCTTGGATCCCGCCTTTCCAGCCATCGGTTGTTTACAGCAATGACTCCGGTCCCATTTCCCTATCATACCTAATTTTAAAATTATGAATAGAGTTTGCTTGTACTCTGCAGACACAAATAGTAAATACACATACCCAGCGCATACTTCATTGTTTACCTGACATATAACTGATGCGATATACGAGGCTCTGAATAATTCCTTACAAACATTTCTATAGGCAGTTCTTAGGATGGCCAACATAAGAATTCCCTTTAGAAATTGATGCAATGAATCATTCATAATCTTGTATCCCACATATGTCAGACCAGTCCGGGAGTATGCAGCTCCATCGTGGAGTCCATATCTCGTCAAGCACATGGCGAAGTTAGAGAAAGTTCAGATGTATGACATCAGACTTGTTTCAGAACTGAGACGTATGAGTTAGGAGGGAAAGCTACATAAAATTAACATCACGTCTTTGAAAGATACAAGACTATCAAAAAGAGACATGATTAAAAAAAAAGGAAAGTGTCTTCGTCTCTCTCTTCCTCCGCGCTCTACGCATCAGCGACCCTCAGTTTCTTGATTCTGATACTGGCTTTATCTACAAATCATTCTCTATCCTTGGTTACCCTTTGAATTTTATCAACTGTGCCTATTCTCAAGGTAAACTAAATTTCTTTCATCCTAAACCAACACTAGTAGCACTGTGCTCTGCTTTCCCTTCATATCTGAACTCAAAACTTTTACCAATACCTTTCGTCCTCTTGACATTAAACTCGCCTTTCGACAAACTAACACACTTCGTAGTAATCTAGTTCACACTGCTCCTCCTGCTTCTAATGCTGCTGGTGTCTACCCTATTTCCTTTTCATCTTGTCCGCTCCAATACTTTGGCGAAACTGGCCGTACACTTAATGACAGACTTAAAGAACACAATAGAAGTGTTAAGTCTGCAGACACAAACAATGCTCTCTTACACACAGAAATCACAATGGCGTGATGCATCAAATGAACAAATCCACAAAGGCCGTGACGAGGATTCGAACCTGCGTCCGAGAGCATCCTGTAACCATGTTTAAGCAGTCGATTAAGTCAGCGTCTGGGATGCTCTCAGACGCAGGCTCGAATCCTCGTCACGGCCCTTGCGGATTTGTTCAATGCTCTCTTCTGTCATGTTAGGGATTCTAATCATCCTATTGATTGGTCTTCCTCCAAAATAATCTTTCCTTCCACTACTCTTCACAGACGCCGTCTTGTTGAATCGGCTCAAATACACAACGTACCCAACATGAACTTGAGTCCTGGCCTTGTTGGTGTTAACTCTTCCCTTTCGAAATATATACTCAAATGCTCTAAACTTTCTAATAAACGTGACTTAACATAATCTTGCCCTTCCCTTTATCTCTCTTTCTCTTTCCTTTTTTCTTTTTCTTTCCCCTTATTTTCTCTAACGAGCCCTTGCTTATTCCTATTACTATCCCCTTTTATTGGGTGGTTATTAATAGGAGCTGCCTCGTATGGGCAAATAGACTTTCTGCAGTTACCTTCGTTCTTATGTTCTTATTCCTATTACTATCCTTTTATTACACCTTACCTTTCGTGCCTTTTGCCTTGCTTTTTCTTCCTCTAAGATTTTCTTCTCCTCTCCTCTCTCTTGCCTATTTATTGCCTCGCCTCCTTCCCTTATCATATATACTCAAATGCTCTAATCTTTTTAACAAACGTGAGCTAACATAAGCTTACCCTTCCATTTATCTTTCTTTCTCTTTCCTTTTCTTTCTCTCTTCTCTCTCTTTTCTGTTCATTGTTTTCTCTTACGTTCCCTTGCTATCTTCTTCTTATTCCTATTACTATCCCTTTCTCATTTGGTGGTTATAATAGTAGCTGCCTCGTATGGTCCAATGAGCCTTCTGCAGTTCTTATTCCTACTACTGTTCCCTCTACTACACCTTAACGTTCGTACCTTTTGCCTTGCTCATCACCTCTCTCTTGCCTATTTATAGCCTGTATCAACTTCATCACACAGGCTCACCATAGCCCGTGCTTCTTGCCCCGCTCCTGTGCCAGGTAAGTTACGGGCTCACCATAGCCCGTGCTTCTTGCCCCGCTCCTGTGCCAGGTAAGTTACGGGCTCATTATAGCCCGTGGTACTTGGAACTCGTTCCGAGTAGCTGAATCTATAACAACAACATTCCCTTATCACCACGGGAGACATCTCCCGTCACGCAGGGTGCAGTCACACCTCCACAGATCTCCAGTATTAGCTAATGATACTGATAATGGCTCAAAAGGGCCACCACTTACGGGTTATTCATGCCCGTGCCACCTTTTGGGTGGCTTAATCTTCATAAATCAATCAATCCCTTATCACAATCGACTTGAGAATGGTCCAGGAGGGACCAAAATGCCGTCGTCCCTTTACTTTCTAGTGTGTGGTTTGGTCAACATATTTCAGCCACGTTATTGTGACTCCTCGTCTGCATAGAGTTCTTAATTGTTGTCACAATGGTCATATGAAGAGTGAAAAATATAAATAAATCAAAAAATTATTTTTAAAATTCCAATGTTGGAATAAGATCCAAAATGAGTGGATTAGTTTAGAATAATATTTATATAGAAATGAATGCCATTGAAAAGACAAAATATTTAGCTGAATTTACCACAAACAATAGTAAAATTTACACTCTAGTGGCCTCGACAAGGACAGGAAGCTGGTTGCTTGTCCAAGGTGCCCCTTTTGCCCTGCTGATTTTTTTCAATCTGGGTGATAAAGTTCAACAGAGTTTTGACATTTACGGCTTCGGCGGGTAGGTAGTTCCATGGGTTTATGACACTGTGGGCCTCAATAGCATCTACATCTACTATTTTCAGTTCTATAAAGGCTACTAAATGCTAATGCTACTATATAGTATAGGCTACTATAACAGCATCTACTATTTTCAGTTCTACGTTCTGGCTTGTTGAGCTTGAAACTGGTGCTCCGTGTTTGCGTTACATCTGGCCTGAAGTTGTCTGTCTGGAAGAAGAAGAAGTTGTCTGGATCAACTTCCTCCAAATTGTTCAGAATTTTAAGTTTCGATGAGAGCAGCCCTGTCATATCTGGTTTGCAATGTTATTAGTCCGGTGGCCCTCTTGTGTTCCTGTTACGGTAGTTGAATTAGTTCTGCAATGATTTTTGTTACCCGGTGTTAAAGTTTTTCTAATGCAGCTGTCTTTCTGAAGATGATGTTTTCTTGACTGGATACAATAATCCAAGTGAGGGCGCACTAGAGATTAATTCAGTTGAATAAGGACCTTCTTTTCCTGAAAGCCAAAAATATGCTTGATTGATTATGCCTGGTACACCATTATAGGGGAGCGCTAAGTCTGGCAAGCTTGTCCAGGTCCCAGAAAATCATGGGGAAGGCTGGCCGCACGGGCACCCATTCATTTATTAGTCAGATCCAGCTGAGGTCAACAGAACTGAGGAACACATATGTCAACTATTGTGCCACGTTCGCACCATTCCCTATATGTACAAATTTAATGTTAATTAAAGACTGATGGAATGTGATTATAATTTGTATTATGTTAACATGGCGGGAGACTGCCTCCATTGTGGGCAATGAGTGTGGAGCCGCAGATCCTGACCAGAGAGGGAAGGTCTATGGGCTGAGAGAGACCATCTTGCAACACCCAGGTCTGTGACTGCTGCAGCAGCTGCCGGGCCACCTGATCGTCCTCCGCCCACACCCATACGTCGTTCCCCATCATGATGTGACTCCTTTCCGGCAATGCCAGCAACATCGTTGCTCACACGTCGTATGCTGGGTTGTCCTGGAAAAGGGGCACAGGTATTTATACACATGTATTTGTCATTTCTGCATTTGTACATGTGCACGCATTTGGTGCACATGTACTTGTGAACCCTCATTTGTAAATAACCAATAATTACGATATTTTTCAGTTACAAATCTATTCAGGTGTAATAAATAAATATATAGGACATACTATATAGACAGTATATAATATATGCTTATATATCTATATAAATAAAAATGGAAATGCTCGTTTGTTCATTATTGCTAATCTCCGAAAGTTCTTCACCGATTGCCTTGAAATTTTCACACAAAGTTCCATTGGCATCCGAGCGGGTTTTTATATACATACTCTATAGATGTCACGTCTGTGACGGGAAAAAATATTTATTCTTTTTTTTTAAACTGTTTTTCATGTGAGGGAAATCTGTGAAACCTCTTTACCGATTTCTTTAAAATTTTGACACAACGTTGCATTCAAATAGGCGAGTGTTTTTATATACCTAGTATGTACATGCCTCACCTGTGACAGAAAATAACATGTTTATTACAAACAGCACCATCTGTTGGACATAAGAGCAAAACACTGTAATCTCCAAAAGTTCTTCACCGATTGCCATGAAAGTTTGACATAACGTTTCATTTGAATACGCACGTGTTTTATACCGACTATATAGACGCCACACCTGTGACAGGTAAAAACTTTTTTTTTTTAAACAGCTTAATTTTTTGCACGTAATAGCAACACACGCCATACTAAATATGTTACGATTCCATTTCAATGTTTCTGAATTCATTGATAAATTTAATTTTAATAGATTTTGATTTATTTTCATATTGATTTAATTATTTTGCTTGACATTGGGGTTGAATTGAGCTGTGTTGTTTACCATATCATTCATTTCATGACTATAGTTTATTTTTTATTTTTTTCATTGTTTTTCATTTCGTTTTTTAACTCTTTTTCTTATGTTTCAGTGATGGGAACATCAGACCATTTGGGAATACATTGAATGAAATGGATAGCTTTATCATTTCATAAGTAAAAAAATAGAAAAATATTGAAATTCAGGAAAACTTGGCTTATTAGGCAAATCGGGCCTTGCATATTAGGCCAAGAACAACATTCTGGCTACTTGGTACATATATATATATATATATATATATATATATATATATATATATATATATATATATATATATATATATATATATATATATATATATATGTCGTACCTAGTAGCCAGAACTCACTTCTCAGCCTACTATGCAAGGCCCGATTTGCCTAATAAGCCAAGTTTTCATGAATTAATTGTTTTTCGACTACCTAACCTACCTAACCTAACCTAACCTAACTTTTTCGGCTACCTAACCTAACCTAACCTATAAAGATAGGTTAGGTTAGGTTAGGTAGGGTTGGTTAGGTTCGGTCATATATCTACGTTAATTTTAACTCCAATAAAAATAAATTGACCTCATACATATTGAAATGGGTAGCTTTATCATTTCATAAGAAAAAAATTATAGAAAATATATTAATTCAGGAAAATTTGGCTTATTAGGCAAATCGGGCCTTGCATAGTAGGCTGAGAAGTGAGTTCTGGCTACTAGGTACGACATATATATATATATATATACATATTAGTATATTTTGGTAGCAGTCTTTCCTGTAGACATATATTATTAAATATGACCGAAAAAGTAAGATTAATAATTCTAACACGAATTTTCTCAATCTTTCGTACATTACGCTTCACTGTTGGAGGTAAATCAAAAATCACTTCTCCAAAATTCATTTTTATTTCTAGTCTGACGCGACACGGGCGCGTTTCGTAAAACTTATTACATTTTCAAAGACTTCACAAATACACAACTGATTAGACCTTACGTATCTCTGTTTTTATATCTACATTTGAGTGAGGTGGGAGGGGTGATGTGGCATTAACACAAGACAGAACAAGAGGTGATATTAATAGGGTATTAAAAGTATCAACACAAGACAGAACAGAAACAATGGGTATTGAATAGAAGTGTTTGTAGAAAGCCTATTGGTCCATATTTCTTGATGCTTCTATATTGGAGCGGAGTCTTAAGGTGGGTAGAATATAGTTGTGCAATAATTGGCTGTTGATTGCTGGTGTTGACTTCTTGATGTGTAGTGCCTCGCAAACGTCAAGCCGCCTGCTATCGCTGTATCTATCGATGATTTCTGTGTTGTTTACTAGGATTTCTCTGGCGATGGTTTGGTTATGGGAAGAGATTATATGTTCCTTAATGGAGCCCTGTTGCTTATGCATAAGGCCATAATGAGGTCAATTTTATTTTATTAGAGTTAAAATTAACGTAGATATATGACCGAACCTAACCAACCCTACCTAACCTAACCTATCTTTATAGGTTAGGTAGCTAAAAAAGTTAGGTTAGGTTGTCGAAAAAACATTAATTTATGAAAACTTGGCTTATTAGGCAAATCGGGCCTTGCATAGTAGGCCGAGAAGTGTGTTCTCAGTCCGATTTGCCTAATAAGGTCCGATTTGCCTAATAAGCCAAGTTTTCTTGAATTAATATATTTTCTCTAATTTTTTTCTTATGAAAAGATAAAGCTACCCATTTCATTACGTATGAGGTCAATTTTTTGGGGGGGGAGTTAAAAATTAACGTAGATATATGACCGAACCTAACCAACCCTACCTAACCTAACCTTACCTATCTTTATAGGTTAGGTTAGATTAGGTAGCCGAAAAAGTTAGGTTAGGTTAGGTAGGTTTGGTCGTCGAAAAATAATTAATTCATGAAAACCTGGCTTATTAGGCAAATCGGGCCTTGCACAGTAGGCAGAGAAGTGCGTTCTGGCTACTAGGTAAGACATATAAATATATATATATATATATATATATATATATATATATATATATATATATATATATATATATATATGTCGTACCTAGTAGCCAGAACGCACTTATCAGCCTAATATGCAAGGCCCGATTTGCCTAATAAGCTAAGTTTTCATGAATTAATGTTTTTTCGACAACCTAACCTACCTAACCTAACCTAACTTTTTCGGCTACCTAACCGAACCTAACCTATGGAGATAGGTTAGGTTAGGTAGAGTTGGTTAGGTTTGGTCATATATCTACGTTAATTTTAACGCAAATAAAAAAAAAATTGATCTCATACATAATGAAATAGGTAGGTTTATCATTTCATAAGAAAAAAATTTGAGTAAGTATATTAATTCATGAAAACTTGGCTTATTAGGCAAATCTGGCCTTGCATAGTACGCTTAGAAGTGCGTTCTGGCTACTAGGTACGACATATATATATATATATATATATATATATATATATATATATATATATATATATATATATATATATATATATATATATATATATATATATATATTAGTATATTTTGGTAGCAGTCTTTCCTGTAGACATATATTATTAAATATGACCGAAAAAGTAAGATTAATAATTCTAACACGAATTTTCTCAATCTTTCGTACATTACGCTTCACTGTTGGAGGTAAATCAAAAATTAATTCTCCAAAATTCATTTTTATTTCTAGTCTGACGCGACACGGGCGCGTTTCGTAAAACTTATTACATTTTCAAAGACTTTAGTTCACAAATACACAACTGAATAGAACTTACGTATCTCCGATTTTATATCTACATTTGAGTGAGGTGGGAGGGGTGATGTGGCATTAACACAAGACAGAACAAGAGGGGATATTAATAGGGTATTAAAAGTATCAACACAAGACAGAACACAAACAATGGGTATGGAATAGAAGTGTTTGTAGAAAGCCTATTGGTCCATATTTCTTGATGCTTCTATATTGGAGCGGAGTCTTGAGGTGGGTAGAATATAGTTGTGCAATAATTGGCTGTTGATTGCTGGTGTTGACTTCTTGATGTGTAGTGCCTCGCAAACGTCAAGCCGCCTGCTATCGCTGTATCTATCGATGATTTCTGTGTTGTTTACTAGGATTTCTCTGGCGATGGTTTGGTTGTGGGAAGAGATTATATGTTCCTTAATGGAGCCCTGTTGCTTATGCATCGTTAAACGCCTAGAAAGAGATGTTGTTGTCTTGCCTATATACTGGGTTTTTTGGAGCTTACAGTCCCCAAGTGGGCATTTGAAGGCATAGACAACGTTAGTCTCTTTTAAAGCGTTCTGTTTTGTGTCTGGAGAGTTTCTCATGAGTAGGCTGGCCGTTTTTCTGGTTTTATAGTAAATCGTCAGTTGTATCCTCTGATTTTTGTCTGTAGGGATAACGTTTCTATTAACAATATCTTTCAGGACCCTTTCCTCCGTTTTATGAGCTGTGGAAAAGAAGTTCCTGTAAAATAGTCTAATAGGGGGTATAGGTGTTGTGTTAGTTGTCTCTTCAGAGGTTGCATGGCTTTTCACTTTCCTTCTTATGATGTCTTCGACGAAACCATTGGAGAAGCCGTTATTGACTAGGACCTGCCTTACCCTACAGAGTTCTTCGTCGACTTGCTTCCATTCTGAGCTGTGGCTGAGAGCACGGTCGACATATGCGTTAACAACACTCCTCTTGTACCTGTCAGGGCAGTCGCTGTTGGCATTTAGGCACATTCCTATGTTTGTTTCCTTAGTGTAGACACTAAGGAAACAAACCGGACATAATGAGGTGATAGCTGAAGCTATTTGAACCACCCCACCGCCGGCACTCGGATGGTAATCTTGGGCATAGCATTTTACCAAATCACCTCATTCTTTGGGGCACACGCGAGGAACACAAATGCGAACAAGCCTGAATGGTGATTTGGTAAAATGCTATGCCCAAGATTACCATCCGAGTGCCGGCGGTGGGGTGGTTCAAATAGCTTCGGCTATCACCTCATTATGTCCGGTCGTGATGGTCAAGTGGATTAAGGCGTCTTGTACATACCAGTTGCGTTGCTCCTGGGAGTATGGGTTCGAGTCACTTCTGGGATGTGAGTTTTCAGTTGCATATTGTCCTGGGGACCATTCAGGCTTGTTCGCATTTGTGTTCCTCACGTGTGCCCCAAAGAATGAGGTGATTTGGTAAAATGCTATGCCCAAGATTACTATCCGAGTGCCGGCGGTGGGGTGGTTCAAATAGCTTCGGCTATCACCTCATTATGTCCGGTCGTGATGGTCAAGTGGATTAAGGCGTCTTGTACATACCAGTTGCGTTGCTCCTGGGAGTATGGGTTCGAGTCACTTCTGGGGTGTGAGTTTTCAGTTATATATATATATATATATATATATATATATATATATATATATATATATATATATATATATATATGTATATATGTATATATATATATATATATATATATATATATATATATATATATATGTATATATATATATATATATATATGTATATATATATATATATATATATATATGTATATATATATATATATATATATATATATATATATATATATATATATATATATATATATATATATATATATATATATATATATATATATATTTACATATATACATATATATATGCGAACAAGCCTGAATGTTCCCCAGGACAATATGCAACTGAAACCTGGGGACCATTCAGGCTTGTTCGCATTTGTGTTCCTCACGTGTGCCCCAAAGAATGAGGTGATTTGGTAAAATGCTATGCCCAAGATTACTATCCGAGTGCCGGCGGTGGGGTGGTTCAAATAGCCTCGGCTATCACCTCATTATGTCCGGTCGTGATGGTCAAGTGGATTAAGGCGTCTTGTACATACCAGTTGCGTTGCTCCTGGGAGTATGGGTTCGAGTCACTTCTGGGGTGTGAGTTTTCAGTTACATATATATATATAATATATATATATATATATATATATATATATATATATATATATATATATATATATATATATATATATATATATATATATATATATATATATATACATGCATATTGTGTTGTGTATGTTTTAAGGCCACATTTTTATCATGTATTTTTGTACAATAAATTTCCCTATATATACAAATATATAAGGGGGCGGTAGGAGAAGGTAGGAGTGAATGTACTCACGAGGTTCGAGATGTTGAAGGTGTGTGCGTCGCTGAGTTTATTATCGCCCAGGTAGAGGTGAGTGAGGTTGGTGAGGCTCCAAAGATCGGTGGGTAGCTCAGCCAGTTTATTACTTGATACATCCAGCAACTCCAGTGAGGCCAAATCTGCGGATCATTATATACACAGTGAGCGGATCTTACCTCATTATGCTGGCGAATGACTGCAATATGCTAGCATATGATTGTGGTATGCCGGGACGGGACTGGTATGGTGGTTTATGACTGATTTATGTTGGCACATGACTGCGATATGCTTTTTAGTAGTATAAACCGAGACTATGAGGAGCCATTTCCATTTGTTTCAACGGCATCCCATTGGCCCCTGATATTTTTCCATGAACATGGGGTCACAGCATCCCGATGGCTCCTGAATATTTTCCTTGAACGTGGGTGATTGCACCCAATTGGGTTATTTTTTTTTTCCAAAAACATGGGTGATGGTTCTCCTCTGATCCCTGATTTTTTTCCGTGGAGATTAGACGCCTTTTTTTCTGACCTCTGACATTTGTCCATGAAGATTAAATGGCCCCATTCAGTCATCCGTAAACCTCGGCCAGGCACACAGTTCCAGTCATCCGTAAACCTCGGCCACGCACACAGTTCCAGTCATCCCTAATGTTCAGTGATGTCATCAGCCACACAGTCATCATCTTCTCCCAATAAGTTCATTTTTTATAGTACATATTTAATCCCATTTTCAATTATTTAATATCAAATCTCATTTTCAAAGAATATTTCTAGTTAAACGATTGAATATTAAACGTAAGAATACAATTGCAGAAGGCATTTTGGGGGAACCATTTAGTATCTCCTATTTATTTACAACCATGTTCAACCAACCATTAATTACCACTATGCAAATGGAATAAGCTGTATAAGGTCTATACATAAAAAAAGAAGGAAATTATCGCAATCTTCACACCCCTTGCCCATATCATTCCTAAATATATTATAAACTGATCTATTGTTTAATTATACCCCTATTATTATACCTGTTTATCCACTTATACCCTTCAGTCACGTTGCCAATCAATAAGCAGAAGGCCCTATTAATATACTCTGATTATGCCCATTTATCTGCTTGTACACTTTATTCTTTGCCTAACTATTTGTTTCAATTCACTTTAGTAATAAGAAAAAGACTATGTAAATTGTGAGAAAGACTGTTAGCTCCCAAATCTAGAGTTTGTTTATTCGTACTAATAATTTTTAGTGTATCACCAAAGATCACTGTTACATATGAACATATAAATTATTGGAACCGTATATCTCCAATCATCATGACAGAATGTGTGTTTAAAATCTCCAAGCTAGCAGCAGATATATATATTTTAAAACATATACATTTCTAAAAAACAACTCGTCCTGTAACACCTATCAATGATTTATGAAAGTGATATACACTGCAGTTCTTAATGGTAAGTAACAGTACATAGCTGACATGGCATTGTAGCCTACTCATTAGCACCAAGGCGTTTGTACCGTCCAATGTGGAGATATGTCAGCGGAGTGTTTAACATCGCAGGCGGGCCAATGAGGTTTAGTATCAACTTGTATATTGCTTACTGTTCCCTTGCTAATATATTAAATTCATTACACACACACACACACACACACACACACACACACACACACACACATCAACCAAAGAGCCAAAGCTCAACCCCCAACAAGCACAATTAGGTGAGTACACACACACAAAGAGGTGTATGATGAACTCAACAGAGGTTCCAAGAGGTCTTCACAATAGAACAAGGTGAGGTCACTGTGCTAGGAGAAAGGGAAGTAAACCAGGCGGCCTTGGAAGAGTTTGCAATTACGAGAGAGGTCAAGAGACACCTGCTGGACCTGGATGTTAGAAAGGCTGTTGGTCCAGACGGGATCTCGCCATGGGTACTGAAAGAGTGTGCAGAGGCACTTTGCTTGCCACTCTCCATAGTGTATAGTAGGTCACTGGAGACGGGAGACCTACCAGAAATATGGAAGACGGCGAATGTGGTCCCAATATACAAAAAGGGCGACAGGCAAGAGGCACTGAACTACAGGCCAGTGTCCTTAACTTGTATACCATGCAAGGTGATGGAGAAGATCGTGAGAAAAAAACTGGTAGCACATCTAGAGAGAAGGGACTTCGTGACAAATCGACAACATGGGTTCAGGGAGAGTAAATCTTGCCTGACTGGCTTAATAGAATTCAATGACCAGGTAACACAGATTAGGCAAGAAAGAGAGGGCTGGGCGGACTGCATTTTCTTGGATTGTCGGAAAGCCTTTGACACAGTACCGCATTAGAGGCTGGTACATAAGCTGGAGAGATAGGCAGGTGTAGCTGGTAAGGTGCTCCAGTGGATAAGGGAGTGCCTAAGCAATAGGAAGCAGAGAGTTACGGTGAGGGGTGAGACCTCCGATTGGCGTGAAGTCACCAGTGGAGTCCCACAGGGCTCTGTACTCGGTCCTATCTTGTTTCTGATATATGTAAATGATCTCCCGGAGGGTATAGATTCATGTGCAGGCGATGAGTCACAATAACGTGGCTGAAGTATGTTGACCAGACCACACACTAGAAATTGAAGGGACGACGACGTTTCGGTCCGTCCTGGACCATTCTCAAGTCGATTGTGAAGAGGACAGGTAGGGACAGGCATTAAATAGGCAAGAGAGAGCTGAGGAGGAAAGTCAGGTGTAGGGGATAGTAGTAATGAGAACTGCAGCAGGCCTATTGGCCCATACGAGGCAGCTCCCATTATAACCACCGAAGGAGATAGTAATAGGAATAAGAAGAGGATAGCAAGGGAGCGTAGAAGACAATGAACAGAAAAAGGGAGAAGAGAGAAAGAAAGGGAAAGGGAAAGAAAGAAATGGAAGGGGGAAAGCTTATGTTAAGTCACGTTTGTTAGAAAGATTAGAGCATTTGAGTATATACTGTGAAAGGGAAGAGTCCACAGCAACAAAGCCAGGACTCAAGTTCATGTTGGGTACATTGTTAATAAGAGCCGATTCTACAAGACGGCGTCTGTGTAGAGTAGAGGCAGGAAAGATTATTTTGGAGGAAGACCAATCAATGGGATGATTAGAATCCCTCACATGGCAGAAGAGAGCATTGTTAGTGTCTGCAGACATAACACTTCTCTTGTGTTCTTTAAGTCTGTCATTCAGTGTACGGCCAGTTTCGCCAAAGTATATAGATTCATTTCTCTCCATGTTTGCGGACGATGCCAAAATTATGAGAAGGATTAAGACAGAAGAGGACTGTTTGAGGCTTCAAGAAGACCTAGACAAACTGCAGGAATGGTCGAACAAGTGGTTGTTAGAGTTTAACCCAACCAAATGTAATATAATGAAGATAGGTGCAGGGAGCAGGAGGCCAAATACGATGTATTATCTGGGAGAGGAAATTCTTCAGGAGTCAGAGAAAGAAAAAGACTTGGGAGTTGATATCACGCCAGACCTGTCTCCTGCAGCACATATCAAGAGGATAACATCGGCGGCATATGCCAGGCTGGCCAACATACGAACGGCATTCAGAAATTTGTGTAAAGAATCATTCAGAACTTTGTATACCACATATGTCAGACCAATCCTGGAGTATGCGGCACCAGCATGGAGTCCATATCTAGTCAAGGATAAGACTAAACTGGAAAAGGTTCAAAGGTTTGCCACCAGACTAGTACCCGAGCTGAGAGGTATGAGCTACGAGGAGAGACTACGGGAATTAAACCTCACTTCGCTGGAAGACAGAAGAGTTAGGGGGGACATGATCACCACATTCAAGATTCTTAAGGGAATTGATAGGTAGATAAAGACAGGCTATTTAACACAAGGGGAACACGTACAAGGGGACACAGGTGGAAACTGAGTGCCCAAATGAGCCACAGAGATATTAGAAAGAACTTTTTAGTGTCAGTGGTTGACAAATGGAATGCATTAGGAAGTGATGTGGTGGAGGCTGACTCCATACACAGTTTCAAGTGTAGATATGATAGAGCCCAATAGGCTCAGGAATTTGTACACCTGTTGATTGACGGTTGAGAGGCGGGACCAAAGAGCCAGAGCTCACCCCCCGCAAACACAAATAGGTGAGTACAACTAGGTGAGTACATACACTTAAAGGAAACTTTGGAACCATTATTCATCGGATTGTAATCTCCAGAGCTAATATATTTAATAATAATATTCTTCAAATCGTTTGGACTAACAATCCCAAACTAACCTTATCATAGGTTTAACAAAATACATTAATACATTTTATATTTTGTATTAATAATATTATTGGTTTACATTCTTGTTTAAAAAAAAAATACAAAAGGAAAACACTTAATTTTAGATGATAAACTTTGTAATCGCAGTTGTGGA
>NC_091214.1:13186365-13218865 GCF_040958095.1 Procambarus clarkii
GACTTATTAAATAAGTGCATATGCGACATACTAATGTATTGTGAATATTTTAGTTTAGCTTGAAAAGCTTCATAGAAAACACCGACCTTACCTAACCTTCTTAGCATGTTAAGATAAGCATCTTATTGCTTCGTAATTACAATTATTACTTAACCTATGCCTATAATAGGTTAAATAATAATTGTAATTACGAAGCAATAAGATGCTTATCTTAATATACTAAGAAAGTTAGGTAAGGTCGGTGTTTTCTATGAAGCTTTTCCAGGTAAACTAAAATATTCACAATAAATTAGTATGTCACATACACACATATTTAATAAGTCAATATTGACTATACGAAAGTGCGTGAATGGGTTGATCAAACTACAGTATTAACTACATATATTAGTATATATTGAGGAGGTTCCTTATCTTACTGTACAGCAGGCTTAGTCCACCAGGTATAACTAGGATGTAGACACCAAATTATCCTCGTTTGAGGCTAGCTTCCATCACCCAGTAACTGATGTATCAAGCCTTGCTTCCTCTTCTTGTTCCTGTCAAAGGGCGCTAGCTGTAAAGCCAGAATCCTAATATATGACAGCTATATCAGAGAAAACACTGTATATTAAATAATAAGGACCAAGGCTTAATTACCTTTTATTATGACGCGGGTCGCATTCTAACCGGTTCGCCCTTATCTACCTAACATTTAACTGGCCAGAAATGATTAGATAAACGGGTTTCGGTAGGACACTTTCCTTGATTATGTTGACAACGTGTTGATGATGGAAGACCACTTCTCTGATCTCCATCACACTTCGTCCAAGAGAAATTATAGGAGACAAATTTGCTCCACTGCACCTCTGGTTTTAACAAACAATGGCTGACCTCTTCCTCCTCACCACTGACGCCTTGGCACTTTGTCCAGATATCAGTAACTGATAGAAGGTCACATTTACTCTATTTTGGTACTGATAATTAGGTTAATTCAAATAAGATGTTTTTATGATGGTAAAAGTCCAAAGACTAATGTATTTAAGAATAATTCCCAACACAATAGCTGCTGAATTTATAATAGTATGTGGCAATGATATCCCGTTTTCTATTGACGGAAAATTCCACTACAAGCTACATTTTCTATGGGTTAACTTGTGTATACAACGCAGCAATATTATCTGCCTGTTGAATGTAATATTATTAAGTAAAGGGTTATTCCCAGTGACTCATACTCATCCCCCATGTGGTCATCAATAATCTGTGCAGGAATGTTGTTACTTACAAAGGTAGTGAGGCCCCGTTTTCTTTCCCCAGCTTGAAGGGAAAACTTCTGATAACTGCTGAATCTTGGGTTAAAGTCATCACCCCATCAGTGTTTCTTGTAGCACTATGACGTCAGTGTGGTGTTCACCGACGTACTGTATGATGTCATTAATTCTATTGCGAACTCCATTACAATTCCATTGTAGTATAGTATGATGTTCTTCCCCGTTAGTATCCATTTTGAAGTTGTTTGCTAACAGATGCACTTTGAGCATTATGATGATGTTCCCTTTCGTTATTATGTATTCTGTGGTGACTGGTGTGTGCACTGGTGTTAATGTGTGCACCGGTGGTAGTGTGCTCTGGTGTTCCAGTGTGCACTGGTGTTACTGGTTGTACTGTGTGAACTGATGTTATGGGACCATTGTTGCACCTGCTGTCATATACCATGACAGCTTGTGCTGCATCACCTTGTACCAGCCTCGTACTTGTATGGGGCCTCGTAGCCTGGTGGATAGCGCGCAGGACTCGTAATTCAGTGGCGCAGGTTCGATTCCCGCATGAGGCAGAAACAAATGGGCAAAGTTTCTTTCACCCTAAATGCCCCTGTTACCTAGCAGTAAATAGGTACCTGGGAGTTAGTCAGCTGTCACGGGCTGCTTCCTGGGGGTGGAAGCCTGATCGAGGACCGGGCCGCGGGGACACTAAAAAAAGCCCCGAAATCATCTCAAGATAACCTCAAGATAAGATAACCAGACTCTGGCATGTTGGCCCTTCACATGATGGACTCTGTTGTTGCAGGAGCTGGACGATTTAGTCCTGTGTCCTTTTGATTTGGTCAAGGGCGTTCCCAAGTTCTGTTTGCTTTTGCATTATTTCTTGGACGACTGGATGATTTCGTATCATATTATCAAGTATTTTTTTTTATATGAGTCAGGGTGATGACTTCTTGGGGCTCAGGAAGGGGGCTGGTTGGTGAGGTAGAGTGGGTGGTTGGTGTGATAGGAGGGGGATGTGGGGTAGTTGGGATGCAGTGGAAGGGATGCAGTTCTGAGGTAGGTGGGGGTGGGGGTGGTGGCGGTGGTGGTGTGGCGCCGTCAGCAGGAAGAGAGGTATGGGTGGGTGAGTTTGTGGGAGGGGCAAGATGTGGGTAGGCCTCAGGGGAGCGGTGCCAGGCTACACCATTTCCTCCCCAGGCTACAGTCACTGGACCACCCGCTCCCTGGGCTACATCCCCCCCCCCCTGGTCACTGGTTCACCTGTAGCCTGAGTTGACATTCGTGTTGGTCCCTGCCAATTAGGCTTTTTGCAGCAGTGCCGGTTCCATGCATGGTGGGGTTGCTGGCAATTAACGCATTTGGGTGTTACGGCGTTATTAACACTAAGCTTATCCAGACACAGTTTAGTGTCGTGAAAGCCGCTACAACACCCACATCTGTGGGTGTTGTAGCGGGTGTGTGTAGCGGGTGTGTTGTAGCGGGTGTGTGGGTGTGTGTAGCGGGTGGGATGTAGTATTGTTGTGGGTGTCTCTCTGATCACATTGCCAGGTTCTGTGGTCCCACCGTTGACAGTTGCCACATAAGGATGGACTGTCATTATATCGTTCCACTCTACAAGGCTTTATGCCTAGTAATGCTATAAGAGGGGGCAGTTCTCCCTTCCACATAGCGATTGCTTGATTTTTTGGCACTCCCCCAGGTGCCATGTTGCCCTTGACCCAGATGATCTGGGCAAGTTCATTGATGTACTCAATAGGAGCATGGATACTGTAGTTCTTAATTATAATTATGGTCCGTTTATTCTGCGAGTTTACTTCTAACAGTTTAAACCTATTACCTTCATAGTCATGGTTATTGTTTGTGAAGAACTGCAAGGCTCTGGCCCCAAACACCCGCAAGACGACATTGCTACCTACAAATCTGCTTTCAATGCGGCGCTGGTCACTATGGGCGCGGGCGGCGTTAATGATCCATCTGTACTTCTCTGCTGACCCCATATCCGTTGTAGGAGAGAAGATTAGGGTGTGCCACTCACCATCTTCAGCTGGTTGTTGTTGTGGTCGGTGATGATGATGTTGCTGCTCTCGTTGTGGTTGTGTTTGGCCATGCTGTCGTTGTAGTTGCTGTTGCAATCGTTTCCTGTCCCATTTCTTAGATGCTCTGCTCATGGCTGTTTCGTTGCCGCCATCATCTTCTGATGAATTGTCATTCCCGCCATCACTGTCGGTAGTCCTCGGGGTAGAGCCTCACGCATGCCAGGGTGGGAGTTGTTGTGGTGGCCAGATGTGCTAGGCATACTCACTTGTGCGATTGCCTGCCTGTGTTGTTGCTGCTGCTGCTGTAGTCGTCTTGTATGACTTCTGGTTTCCCTCATCTATTGGCCTATGACTATGTAGTTGTCACGTGTATCAGTAAAGGCACCATACAGAACTGTATACATTAACTAGGCGGTGAGCTATCAGGTTGAGCTAGTGACTGTGGGCTAGCACACCCAGCACTTAACCCCCCAAGATGACATGAGTGACTGTGGGCTAGCACACCCAGCACTAAACCCCCCAAGATGACATTAGTGACTGTGGGCTGGCACACCCAGCACTAAACCCCCCAAGATGACACGAGTGACTGTGGGCTGGCACACCCAGCACTAAACCCCACAAGATAACATTAGTGACTGTGGGCTGGCACACCCAGCACTAAACCCCCCAAGATGACATGAGTGACTGTGGGCTGGCACACCCAGCATAAAGCCCCCACAAGATGACATGAGTGACTGTGGGCTGGCACACCCAGCACTAAACCCCCCAAGATGACATGAGTGACTGTGGGCTGGCACACCCAGCACTAAACCCCCCAAGATGACATGAGTGACTGTGGGCTGGCACACCCAGCATGAAGCCCCCACAAGATGACATGAATGACTGTGGGCTAGCACACCCAGCACTAAACCCCACAAGATGACATTAGTGACTGTGGGCTAGCACACCCAGAATAAAGTCCCCACAAGATGACATGAGTGACTGTGGGCTGGCACACCCAGCACTAAACCCCCCAAGATGACATGAGTGACTGTGGGCTAGCACACCCAGCATAAAGCCCCCACAAGATGACATGAGTGACTGTTGGCTGGCACACCCAGCACTAAACCCCCAAAGATGACATGAGTGACTGTGGGCTGGCACACCCAGCACTAAACCCCCCAAGATGACATTAGTGACTGTGGGCTAGCACACCCAGCACTAAACCCCCCAAGATGACATGAGTGACTGTGGGCAATCACACCCAGCACTAAACCCCCCAAGATGACATTAGTGACTGTGGGCTGGCACACCCAGCACTAAACCCCCCAAGATGACATGAGTGACTGTGGGCTAGCACACCCAGCACTAAACCCCCCAAGATGACATGAGTGATTGTGGGCAGGCACACCCAACACTAAACCCCACAAGATGACATGAGTGACTGTGGGCTAGCACACCCAGCACTAAACCCCACAAGATGACATGAGTGACTGTGGGCTGGCACACCCAGCACTAAACCCCACAAGATGACATTAGTGACTGTGGGCTGGCACACCCAGCACTAAACCCCACAAGATGACATGAGTGACTGTGGGCTGGCACACCCAGCACTAAACCCCACAAGATGACATTAGTGACTGTGGGCTAGCACACCCAGCACTAAACCCCCCAAGATGACATGAGTGACTGTGGGCTAGCACACCCAGCACTAAACCCCACAAGATGACATGAGTGACTGTGGGCTGGCACACCCAGCACTAAACCCCCCAAGATGACATGAGTGACTGTGGGCTGGCACACCCAGCACTAAACCCCCCAAGATGACATGAGTGACTGTGGGCTAGCACACCCAGCACTAAACCCCCCAAGATGACATGAGTGATTGTGGGCTGGCACACCCAGCACTAAACCCCCCAAAATGACTTAAGTGACTGTGGGCTGGCACACCCATCACTAAACCCCCCAAGATGACATTAGTGACTGTGGGCTGGCACAATCAGCACTAAACCCCCCAAGATGACATGAGTGACTGTGGGCTGGCACACCCAGCATGAAGCCCCCACAAGATGACATGAATGACTGTGGGCTAGCACACCCAGCACTAAACCCCACAAGATGACATTAGTGACTGTGGGCTAGCACACCCAGAATAAAGTCCCCACAAGATGACATGAGTGACTGTGGGCTGGCACACCCAGCACTAAACCCCCCAAGATGACATGAGTGACTGTGGGCTGGCACACCCAGCATGAAGCCCCCACAAGATGACATGAATGACTGTGGGCTAGCACACCCAGCACTAAACCCCACAAGATGACATTAGTGACTGTGGGCTAGCACACCCAGAATAAAGTCCCCACAAGATGACATGAGTGACTGTGGGCTGGCACACCCAGCACTAAACCCCCCAAGATGACATGAGTGACTGTGGGCTAGCACACCCAGCATAAAGCCCCCACAAGATGACATGAGTGACTGTTGGCTGGCACACCCAGCACTAAACCCCCAAAGATGACATGAGTGACTGTGGGCTGGCACACCCAGCACTAAACCCCCCAAGATGACATTAGTGACTGTGGGCAATCACACCCAGCACTAAACCCCCCAAGATGACATTAGTGACTGTGGGCTGGCACACCCAGCACTAAACCCCCCAAGATGACATGAGTGACTGTGGGCTAGCACACCCAGCACTAAACCCCCCAAGATGACATGAGTGATTGTGGGCAGGCACACCCAACACTAAACCCCACAAGATGACATGAGTGACTGTGGGCTAGCACACCCAGCACTAAACCCCACAAGATGACATGAGTGACTGTGGGCTGGCACACCCAGCACTAAACCCCACAAGATGACATTAGTGACTGTGGGCTGGCACACCCAGCACTAAACCCCACAAGATGACATGAGTGACTGTGGGCTGGCACACCCAGCACTAAACCCCACAAGATGACATTAGTGACTGTGGGCTAGCACACCCAGCACTAAACCCCCCAAGATGACATGAGTGACTGTGGGCTAGCACACCCAGCACTAAACCCCACAAGATGACATGAGTGACTGTGGGCTGGCACACCCAGCACTAAACCCCCCAAGATGACATGAGTGACTGTGGGCTGGCACACCCAGCACTAAACCCCCCAAGATGACATGAGTGACTGTGGGCTAGCACACCCAGCACTAAACCCCCCCAAGATGACATGAGTGATTGTGGGCTGGCACACCCAGCACTAAACCCCCCAAAATGACTTAAGTGACTGTGGGCTGGCACACCCATCACTAAACCCCCCAAGATGACATTAGTGACTGTGGGCTGGCACACCCAGCACTAACACCCCCTCCCCCAAGATGACAAGAGTGACTGTGGGCTGGCACACCCAGCACTAACACCCCCTCCCCCAAGATGACATGAGTGACTGTGGGCTAGCACACCCAGTACTAAACCCCACAAGATGACATTAGTGACTGTGGGCTAGCACACCCAGCACTAAACCCCACAAGATGACATTAGTGACTGTGGGCTAGCACACCCAGCACTAAACCCCCCAAGATGACATGAGTGACTGTGGGCTAGCACACCCAGCACTAAACCCCACAAGATGACATTAGTGACTGTGGGCTGGCACACCCAGCACTAAACCCCCCAAGATGACATGAGTGACTGTGGGCTGGCACACCCAGCACTAAACCCCCCAAGATGACATGAGTGACTGTGGGCTAGCACACCCAGCACTAAACCCCCCAAGATGACATGAGTGACTGTGGGCTGGCACACCCAGCACTAAACCCCCCAAAATGACATTAGTGACTGTGGGCTGGCACACCCATCACTAAACCCCCCAAGATGACATTAGTGACTGTGGGCTGGCACACCCAGCACTAAACCCCCCAAGATGACATGAGTGACTGTGGGCTGGCACACCCAGCACTAACACCCCCTCCCCCAAGATGACAAGAGTGACTGTGGGCTGGCACACCCAACACTAACACCCCTCCACCAAGATGACATGAGTGACTGTGGGCTAGCACACCCAGCACTAAACCCCCCAAGATGACATGAGTGACTGTGGGCTAGCACACCCAGCACTAAACCCCACAAGATGACATGAGTGACTGTGGGCTAGCACACCCAGCACTAAACCCCCCCCAAGATGACAAGAGTGACTGTGGGCTGGCACACCCAGCACTAACACCCCCTCCCCCAAGATGACATGAGTGACTGTGGGCTAGCACACCCAGCACTAAACCCCACAAGATGACATGAGTGACTGTGGGCTGGCACACCCAGCACTAAACCCCACAAGATGACATGAGTGACTGTGGGCTAGCACACCCAGCACTAAACCCCCCCCAAGATGACATTAGTGACTGTGGGCTAGCACACCCAGCACTAAACCCCCCCAAGATGACATTAGTGACTGTGGGCTGGCACACCCAGCACTAAACCCCCCAAGATGACATGAGTGACTGTGGGCTGGCACACCCAGCACTAAACCCCCCAAGATGACATGAGTGACTGTGGGCTAGCACAGCCAGCACTAAACCCCCCAAGATGACATGAGTGACTGTGGGCTAGCACACCCAGCACTAAACCCCCCAAGATGACATGAGTGACTGTGGGCTAGCACAGCCAGCACTAAACCCCCCAAGATGACATGAGTGACTGTGGGCTAGCACACCCAGCACTAAACCCCCCAAGATGACATGAGTGACTGTGGGCTGGCACACCAAGCACTAAAACCCCCCAAGATGACATGAGTGACTGTGGGCTGGCACACCCAAAACCCCCCCCCCCAAGATGACATGAGTGACTGTGGGCTGGCACACCCAGCACTAAACCCCACAAGATGACATGAGTGACTGTGGGCTAGCACACCCAGCACTAAACCCCCCAAGATGACATGAGTGACTGTGGGCTAGCACAGCCAGCACTAAACCCCCCAAGATGACATGAGTGACTGTGGGCTAGCACACCCAGCACTAAACCCCCCAAGATGACATGAGTGACTGTGGGCTGGCACACCAAGCACTAAAACCCCCCAAGATGACATGAGTGACTGTGGGCTGGCACACCCAGCACTAAACCCCACAAGATGACATGAGTGACTGTGGGCTGGCACACCCAGCATAAAGCCCCCACAAGATGACATGAGTGACTGTGGGCTAGCACACCCAGCACTAAACCCCCCCCAAGATGACATTAGTGACTGTGGGCTAGCACACCCAGCACTAAACCCCCCCAAGATGACATTAGTGACTGTGGGCTGGCACACCCAGCACTAAACCCCCCAAGATGACATGAGTGACTGTGGGCTGGCACACCCAGCACTAAACCCCCCAAGATGACATGAGTGACTGTGGGCTGGCACACCCAGCACTAAACCCCCCCAAGATGACATGAGTGACTGTGGGCTGGCACACCCAGCACTAAACCCCACAAGATGACATGTGTGACTGTGGGCTGGCACACCCAGCATAAAGCCCCCACAAGATGACATGAGTGACTGTGGGCTAGCACACCCAGCACTAAACCCCACAAGATGACATTAGTGACTGTGGGCTAGCACACCCAGCATAAAGCCCCCACAAGATGACATGAGTGACTGTGGGCTGGCACACCCAGCACTAAACCCCCCAAGATGACATGAGTGACTGTGGGCTAGCACACCCAGCATAAAGCCCCCACAAGATGACATGAGTGACTGTGGGCTGGCACACCCAGCACTAAACCCCCCAAGATGACATGAGTGACTGTGGGCTGGCACACCCAGCACTAAACCCCCCAAGATGAGATGAGTGACTGTGGGCTGGCACACCCAGCACTAAACCCCCCAAGGTGACATGAGTGACTGTGGGCTAGCACACCCAGCACTAAACCCCCCAAGATGACATGAGTGTCTGTGGGCTAGCACACCCAGCACTAAACCCCCCAAGATGACATGAGTGACTGTGGGCTGGCACACCCAGCACTAAACCCCCCAAGATGACATGAGTGACTGTGGGCTAGCACACCCAGCACTAAACCCCCCAAGATGACATGAGTGACTGTGGGCTGGCACACCCAGCACTAAACCCCCCAAGATGACATGAGTGACTGTGGGCAAGCACGCCCAGCACTAAACCCCCCCAAGATGATATGAGTGACTGTGGGCAAGCACACCCAGCACTAAACCCCCCAAGATGACATGAGTGACTGTGGGCTAGCACACCCAGCACTAAACCCCCCAAGATGACATGAGTGACTGTGGGCTAGCACACCCAGCACTAAACCTCACAAGATGACATGAGTGACTGTGGGCTGGCACACCCAGCACTAAACCCCCCCAAGATGACATGAGTGACTGTGGGTGGCACACCCAGCACTAAACCCCACAAGATGACATGAGTGACTGTGGGCTGGCACACCCAGCACTAAACCCCACAAGATAACATGAGTGACTGTGGGCTGGCACACGCAGCACTAAACCCCACAAGATGACATGAGTGACTGTGGGCTAGCACACCCAGCACTAACCCCCCCCCCCAAGATGACATTAGTGACTGTGGGCTAGCACACCCAGCACTAAACCCCCCAAAATGACATGAGTGACTGTGGGCTGGCACACCCAGCACTAAACCCCACAAGATGACATGAGTGACTGTGGGCTGGCACACCCAGCACTAAACCCCCCAAGATGACATGAGTGACTGTGGGCTGACACACCCAGCACTAAACCCCCCCAAGATGACATGAGTGACTGTGGGCTGGCACACCCAGCACTAAACCACACAAGATGACATGAGTGACTGTGGGCTGGCACACCCAGCACTAAACCCCACAAGATGACATGAGTGACTGTGGGATGGCACACCCAGCACTAAACGCCACAAGATGACATGAGTGACTGTGGGCTAGCACACCCAGCACTAAACCCCCCAAGATGACATTAGTGACTGTGGGCTAGCACACCCAGCACTAAACCCCACAAGATGACATTAGTGACTGTGGGCTAGCACACCCAGCACTAAACCCCCCAAGATGACATGAATGACTGTGGGCTAGCACACCCAGCACTATACCCCCCAAGATGACATGAGTGACTGTGGGCTGGCACACCATGCATTAAGGCCCCCCAAGATGACATGAGTGATTGTTGGCTGGCACACTCAGCATTAAGGCCCCCCAAGATGACATTAGTGACTGTGGGCTAGCACACCCAGCACTCAACCCCACAAGATGATATGAGTGACTGTGGGCTAGCACACCCAGCACTAAACCCCCCAAGATGACATGAGTGACTGTGGGCTGGCACACCCAGCACTAAACCCCCCAAGATGACATTAGTGACTGTGGGCTAGCACACCCAGCACTAAACCCCACATGATGACATGAGTGACTGTGGGCTAGCATACCCAGCACTAAACCCCCCAAGATGACATTAGTGACTGTGGGCTGGCACACCCAGCACTAAACCCCCCAAGATGACATGAGTGACTGTGGGCTAGCACACCCAGCACTAAACCCCACAAGATGACATTAGTGACTGTGGGCTGGCACACCCAGCACTAAACCCCCCAAGATGACATGAGTGACTGTGGGCTGGCACACCCAGCACTAAACCCCCCAAGATGACATGAGTGACTGTGGGCTGGCACACCCAGCACTAAACCCCCCAAGATGATATGAGTGACTGTGGGCTGGCACACCCAGCACTAAACCCCCCAAAATGACATTAGTGACTGTGGGCTGGCACACCCATCACTAAACCCCCCAAGATGACATTAGCGACTGTGGGCTGGCACACCCAGCACTAAACCCCCCAAGATGACATGAGTGACTGTGGGCTAGCACACCCAACACTAACACCCCCTCCCCCAAGATGACAAGAGTGACTGTGGGCTGGCACACCCAGCATAAAGCCCCCACAAGATGACATGAGTGACTATGGGCTAGCACACCCAGCACTAAACCCCACAAGATGACATTAGTGACTGTGGGCTGGCACACCCAGCACTAAACCCCCCAAAATGACATTAGTGACTGTGGGCTGGCACACCCATCACTAAACCCCCCAAGATGACATTAGTGACTGTGGGCTGGCACACCCAGCACTAAACCCCCCAAGATGACATGAGTGACTGTGGGCTAGCACACCCAACACTAACACCCCCTCCCCCAAGATGACAAGAGTGACTGTGGGCTGGCACACCCAGCATAAAGCCCCCACAAGATGACATGAGTGACTATGGGCTAGCACACCCAGCACTAAACCCCACAAGATGACATTAGTGACTGTGGGCTAGCACTGTCGGAAAATCCGACACCATTTAATAATCATACATATAATAGCTGTATTGTATAAACAAGTTACCCATAGAAAACGTAACTTGTAGTGGAATTACCGTCTAAAGAAAACGGGATATCATCACCACATACTATTATAATTCACCAGCTATTCTTGTGGGAATTATTCTTAAATACATTAGTCTTTGGACTTTACCATCATAAAACATCTCATATAAATTAACTTAATTATCAATATTAAAGTAGAGTAAATGTGACCCTTCTATCACTTTCTGACATGTGGACAATGTAAGCCAGGCGTCAGAGTGAGGAAGGAGGGCAGCCATTGTTTATACGAGACCAGAGGCTCACACGGGATCAAATTCAGCTCCTGTTAAATTTACTTGGACGTAGTGTTATGGAAACCAAAGGTGTACCATTGTCAACACGCTGTCTACAAATTCAAGTTAAGTGTCTATCCGAAACCCGTTTATCATTCATTTATGGCCATTAATGTCAGGATATAGGGTGACCCGGTTAGATCACGTGGAAGCCTCAAATTAAAGGTAATTAAGCCAGGTCTTCAATGTTCCATGTACTGTATAGTGTTTTCTCTGATATAGCTTGTCATATATAGGATTCTGGCTTCACAGCTAGCGCACTTTTGACAGGTCAAGACGAGGAAGGAAGATTTTGTGCACCAGTTACTGGGTGATATGGAAGCTACCTCAAAGAGGATAATTTGGTGTCTACACCCTAGTTATACCTGGTGGACTAGCCTGCTGTACTATAAGATAAGGAACCTCTTCAATGTATGTAGTTATTGTAGTTTGATTGGCTGCATATATATAAACTAATAAACCCCCCCTAATGTGTAGAGGATCGATTTGTGAGATTATGAGATTATCGCAGAAATACAGTCCACTCATTATCATACAAATTGCTATCGAAGTATATAAATTAACGTAAATATAAATTCATGTAAATTAAATAAATATAAATCTCACAGGTCGGTTCCCACAAGCACACCCAGCATAAAGCCCCCACAAGATGACATGAGTGACTGTGGGCTGGCACACCCAGCACTAAACCCCCCAAGATGACATGAGTGACTGTGGGCTGGCACACCCAACACTAAACCCCACAAGATGACATGAGTGACTGTGGGCTGGCACACCCAGCATAAAGCCCCCACAAGATGACATGAGTGACTGTGGGCTAGCACACCCAGCACTAAACCCCACAAGATGACATTAGTGACTGTGGGCTAGCACACCCAGCATAAAGCCCCCACAAGATGACATGAGTGACTGTGGGCTGGCACACCCAGCACTAAACCCCCCAAGATGACATGAGTGACTGTGGGCTAGCACACCCAGCACTAAACCCCCCAAGATGACATGAGTGACTGTGGGCTGGCACACCCAGCACTAAACCCCCCAAAATGACATTAGTGACTGTGGGCTGGCACACCCATCACTAAACCCCCCAAGATGACATTAGTGACTGTGGGCTGGCACACCCAGCACTAAACCCCCCAAGATGACATGAGTGACTGTGGGCTGGCACACCCAGCACTAACACCCCCTCCCCCAAGATGACAAGAGTGACTGTGGGCTGGCACACCCAGCACTAACACCCCCTCCCCCAAGATGACATGAGTGACTGTGGGCTGGCACACCCAGCATAAAGCCCCCACAAGATGACATGAGTGACTGTGGGCTAGCACACCCAGCACTAAACCCCCCCCAAGATGACATTAGTGACTGTGGGCTAGCACACCCAGCACTAAACCCCCCCAAGATGACATTAGTGACTGTGGGCTGGCACACCCAGCACTAAACCCCCCAAGATGACATGAGTGACTGTGGGCTGGCACACCCAGCACTAAACCCCCCAAGATGACATGAGTGACTGTGGGCTGGCACACCCAGCACTAAAACCCCCCAAGATGACATGAGTGACTGTGGGCTGGCACACCCAGCACTAAACCCCACAAGATGACATGAGTGACTGTGGGCTGGCACCCCCAGCATAAAGCCCCCACAAGATGACATGAGTGACTGTGGGCTAGCACACCCAGCACTAAACCCCACAAGATGACATTAGTGACTGTGGGCTAGCACACCCAGCATAAAGCCCCCACAAGATGACATGAGTGACTGTGGGCTGGCACACCCAGCACTAAACCCCCCAAGATGACATGAGTGACTGTGGGCTAGCACACCCAGCATAAAGCCCCCACAAGATGACATGAGTGACTGTGGGCTGGCACACCCAGCACTAAACCCCCCAAGATGACATGAGTGACTGTGGGCTGGCACACCCAGCACTAAACCCCCCAAGATGAGAAGAGTGACTGTGGGCTGGCACACCCAGCACTAAACCCCCCAAGGTGACATGAGTGACTGTGGGCTAGCACACCCAGCACTAAACCCCCCAAGATGACATGAGTGACTGTGGGCTAACACACCCAGCACTAAACCCCCCAAGATGACATGAGTGACTGTGGGCTGGCACACCCAGCACTAAACCCCCCAAGATGACATGAGTGACTGTGGGCTAGCACACCCAGCACTAAACCTCCCAAGATGACATGAGTGACTGTGGGCTGGCACACCCAGCACTAAACCCCCCAAGATGACATGAGTGACTGTGGGCAAGCACGCCCAGCACTAAACCCCCCCAAGATGATATGAGTGACTGTGGGCAAGCACACCCAGCACTAAACCCCCCAAGATGACATGAGTGACTGTGGGCTAGCACACCCAGCACTAAACCCCCCAAGATGACATGAGTGACTGTGGGCTAGCACACCCAGCACTAAACCTCACAAGATGACATGAGTGACTGTGGGCTGGCACACCCAGCACTAAACCCCCCCAAGATGACATGAGTGACTGTGGGTGGCACACCCAGCACTAAACCCCACAAGATGACATGAGTGACTGTGGGCTGGCACACCCAGCACTAAACCCCACAAGATAACATGAGTGACTGTGGGCTGGCACACGCAGCACTAAACCCCACAAGATGACATGAGTGACTGTGGGCTAGCACACCCAGCACTAACCCCCCCCCCCAAGATGACATTAGTGACTGTGGGCTAGCACACCCAGCACTAAACCCCCCCAAAATGACATGAGTGACTGTGGGCTGGCACACCCAGCACTAAACCCCACAAGATGACATGAGTGACTGTGGGCTGGCACACCCAGCACTAAACCCCCCAAGATGACATGAGTGACTGTGGGCTGGCACACCCAGCACTAAACCCCCCCAAGATGACATGAGTGACTGTGGGCTGGCACACCCAGCACTAAACCACACAAGATGACATGAGTGACTGTGGGCTGGCACACCCAGCACTAAACCCCACAAGATGACATGAGTGACTGTGGGATGGCACACCCAGCACTAAACGCCACAAGATGACATGAGTGACTGTGGGCTAGCACACCCAGCACTAAACCCCCCAAGATGACATTAGTGACTGTGGGCTAGCACACCCAGCACTAAACCCCACAAGATGACATTAGTGACTGTGGGCTAGCACACCCAGCACTAAACCCCGCAAGATGACATGAATGACTGTGGGCTAGCACACCCAGCACTATACCCCCCAAGATGACATGAGTGACTGTGGGCTGGCACACCATGCATTAAGGCCCCCCAAGATGACATGAGTGACTGTGGGCTGGCACACTCAGCATTAAGGCCCCCCAAGATGACATTAGTGACTGTGGGCTAGCACACCCAGCACTCAACCCCACAAGATGATATGAGTGACTGTGGGCTAGCACACCCAGCACTAAACCCCCCAAGATGACATGAGTGACTGTGGGCTGGCACACCCAGCACTAAACCCCCCAAGATGACATTAGTGACTGTGGGCTAGCACACCCAGCACTAAACCCCACAAGATGACATGAGTGACTGTGGGCTAGCATACCCAGCACTAAACCCCCCAAGATGACATTAGTGACTGTGGGCTGGCACACCCAGCACTAAACCCCCCAAGATGACATGAGTGACTGTGGGCTAGCACACCCAGCACTAAACCCCACAAGATGACATTAGTGACTGTGGGCTGGCACACCCAGCACTAAACCCCCCAAGATGACATGAGTGACTGTGGGCTGGCACACCCAGCACTAAACCCCCCAAGATGACATGAGTGACTGTGGGCTGGCACACCCAGCACTAAACCCCCCAAGATGACATGAGTGACTGTGGGCTGGCACACCCAGCACTAAACCCCCCAAAATGACATTAGTGATTGTGGGCTGGCACACCCAGCACTAAACCCCACAAGATGACATGAGTGACTGTGGGCTGGCACCCCCAGCATAAAGCCCCCACAAGATGACATGAGTGACTGTGGGCTAGCACACCCAGCACTAAACCCCACAAGATGACATTAGTGACTGTGGGCTAGCACACCCAGCATAAAGCCCCCACAAGATGACATGAGTGACTGTGGGCTGGCACACCCAGCACTAAACCCCCCAAGATGACATGAGTGACTGTGGGCTAGCACACCCAGCATAAAGCCCCCACAAGATGACATGAGTGACTGTGGGCTGGCACACCCAGCACTAAACCCCCCAAGATGACATGAGTGACTGTGGGCTGGCACACCCAGCACTAAACCCCCCAAGATGAGAAGAGTGACTGTGGGCTGGCACACCCAGCACTAAACCCCCCAAGGTGACATGAGTGACTGTGGGCTAGCACACCCAGCACTAAACCCCCCAAGATGACATGAGTGACTGTGGGCTAACACACCCAGCACTAAACCCCCCAAGATGACATGAGTGACTGTGGGCTGGCACACCCAGCACTAAACCCCCCAAGATGACATGAGTGACTGTGGGCTAGCACACCCAGCACTAAACCTCCCAAGATGACATGAGTGACTGTGGGCTGGCACACCCAGCACTAAACCCCCCAAGATGACATGAGTGACTGTGGGCAAGCACGCCCAGCACTAAACCCCCCCAAGATGATATGAGTGACTGTGGGCAAGCACACCCAGCACTAAACCCCCCAAGATGACATGAGTGACTGTGGGCTAGCACACCCAGCACTAAACCCCCCAAGATGACATGAGTGACTGTGGGCTAGCACACCCAGCACTAAACCTCACAAGATGACATGAGTGACTGTGGGCTGGCACACCCAGCACTAAACCCCCCCAAGATGACATGAGTGACTGTGGGTGGCACACCCAGCACTAAACCCCACAAGATGACATGAGTGACTGTGGGCTGGCACACCCAGCACTAAACCCCACAAGATAACATGAGTGACTGTGGGCTGGCACACGCAGCACTAAACCCCACAAGATGACATGAGTGACTGTGGGCTAGCACACTCAGCACTAACCCCCCCCCCCCCCCCAAGATGACATTAGTGACTGTGGGCTAGCACACCCAGCACTAAACCCCCCCAAAATGACATGAGTGACTGTGGGCTGGCACACCCAGCACTAAACCCCACAAGATGACATGAGTGACTGTGGGCTGGCACACCCAGCACTAAACCCCCCAAGATGACATGAGTGACTGTGGGCTGGCACACCCAGCACTAAACCCCCCCAAGATGACATGAGTGACTGTGGGCTGGCACACCCAGCACTAAACCACACAAGATGACATGAGTGACTGTGGGCTGGCACACCCAGCACTAAACCCCACAAGATGACATGAGTGACTGTGGGATGGCACACCCAGCACTAAACGCCACAAGATGACATGAGTGACTGTGGGCTAGCACACCCAGCACTAAACCCCCCAAGATGACATTAGTGACTGTGGGCTAGCACACCCAGCACTAAACCCCACAAGATGACATTAGTGACTGTGGGCTAGCACACCCAGCACTAAACCCCGCAAGATGACATGAATGACTGTGGGCTAGCACACCCAGCACTATACCCCCCAAGATGACATGAGTGACTGTGGGCTGGCACACCATGCATTAAGGCCCCCCAAGATGACATGAGTGACTGTGGGCTGGCACACTCAGCATTAAGGCCCCCCAAGATGACATTAGTGACTGTGGGCTAGCACACCCAGCACTCAACCCCACAAGATGATATGAGTGACTGTGGGCTAGCACACCCAGCACTAAACCCCCTAAGATGACATGAGTGACTGTGGGCTGGCACACCCAGCACTAAACCCCCCAAGATGACATTAGTGACTGTGGGCTAGCACACCCAGCACTAAACCCCACAAGATGACATGAGTGACTGTGGGCTAGCATACCCAGCACTAAACCCCCCAAGATGACATTAGTGACTGTGGGCTGGCACACCCAGCACTAAACCCCCCAAGATGACATGAGTGACTGTGGGCTAGCACACCCAGCACTAAACCCCACAAGATGACATTAGTGACTGTGGGCTGGCACACCCAGCACTAAACCCCCCAAGATGACATGAGTGACTGTGGGCTGGCACACCCAGCACTAAACCCCCCAAGATGACATGAGTGACTGTGGGCTGGCACACCCAGCACTAAACCCCCCAAGATGACATGAGTGACTGTGGGCTGGCACACCCAGCACTAAACCCCCCAAAATGACATTAGTGACTGTGGGCTGGCACACCCATCACTAAACCCCCCAAGATGACATTAGTGACTGTGGGCTGGCACACCCAGCACTAAACCCCCCAAGATGACATGAGTGACTGTGGGCTAGCACACCCAACACTAACACCCCCTCCCCCAAGATGACAAGAGTGACTGTGGGCAGGCACACCCAGCATAAAGCCCCCACAAGATGACATGAGTGACTATGGGCTAGCACACCCAGCACTAAACCCCACAAGATGACATTAGTGACTGTGGGCTAGCACTGTCGGAAAATCCGACACCATTTAATAATCATACATATAATAGCTGTATTGTATAAACAAGTTACCCATAGAAAACGTAACTTGTAGTGGAATTACCGTCTAAAGAAAACGGGATATCATCACCACATACTATTATAATTCACCAGCTATTCTTGTGGGAATTATTCTTAAATACATTAGTCTTTGGACTTTACCATCATAAAACATCTCATATAAATTAACTTAATTATCAATATTAAAGTAGAGTAAATGTGACCCTTCTATCACTTTCTGACATGTGGACAATGTAAGCCAGGCGTCAGAGTGAGGAAGGAGGGCAGCCATTGTTTATACGAGACCAGAGGCTCACACGGGATCAAATTCAGCTCCTGTTAAATTTACTTGGACGTAGTGTTATGGAAACCAAAGGTGTACCATTGTCAACACGCTGTCTACAAATTCAAGTTAAGTGTCTATCCGAAACCCGTTTATCATTCATTTATGGCCATTAATGTCAGGATATAGGGTGACCCGGTTAGATCACGTGGAAGCCTCATACTAAAGGTAATTAAGCCAGGTCTTCAATGTTCCATGTACTGTATAGTGTTTTCTCTGATATAGCTTGTCATATATAGGATTCTGGCTTCACAGCTAGCGCACTTTTGACAGGTCAAGACGAGGAAGGAAGATTTTGTGCACCAGTTACTGGGTGATATGGAAGCTACCTCAAAGAGGATAATTTGGTGTCTACACCCTAGTTATACCTGGTGGACTAGCCTGCTGTACTATAAGATAAGGAACCTCTTCAATGTATGTAGTTATTGTAGTTTGATTGGCTGCATATATATAAACTAATAAACCCCCCCTAATGTGTAGAGGATCGATTTGTGAGATTATGAGATTATCGCAGAAATACAGTCCACTCATTATCATACAAATTGCTATCGAAGTATATAAATTAACGTAAATATAAATTCATGTAAATTAAATAAATATAAATCTCACAGGTCGGTTCCCACAAGCACACCCAGCATAAAGCCCCCACAAGATGACATGAGTGACTGTGGGCTGGCACACCCAGCACTAAACCCCCCAAGATGACATGAGTGACTGTGGGCTGGCACACCAAACACTAAACCCCACAAGATGACATGAGTGACTGTGGGCTGGCACACCCAGCATAAAGCCCCCACAAGATGACATGAGTGACTGTGGGCTAGCACACCCAGCACTAAACCCCACAAGATGACATTAGTGACTGTGGGCTAGCACACCCAGAATAAAGCCCCCACAAGATGACATGAGTGACTGTGGGCTGGCACACCCAGCACTAAACCCCCCAAGATGACATGAGTGACTGTGGGCTAGCACACCCAGCATAAAGCCCCCACAAGATGACATGAGTGACTGTGGGCTGGCACACCCAGCACTAAACCCCCCAAGATGACATGAGTGACTGTGGGCTGGCACACCCAGCACTAAACCCCCCAAGATGAGAAGAGTGACTGTGGGCTGGCACACCCAGCACTAAACCCCCCAAGGTGACATGAGTGACTGTGGGCTAGCACACCCAGCACTAAACCCCCCAAGATGACATGAGTGACTCTGGGCTAGCACACCTAGCACTAAACCCCCCAAGATGACATGAGTGACTGTGGGCTGGCACACCCAGCACTAAACCCCCCAAGATGACATGAGTGACTGTGGGCTAGCACACCCAGCACTAAACACCCCAAGATGACATGAGTGACTGTGGGCTGGCACACCCAGCACTAAACCCCCCAAGATGACATGAGTGACTGTGGGCAAGTACACCCAGCACTAAACCCCCCCAAGATGATATGAGTGACTGTGGGCTAGCACACCCAGCACTAAACCCCCCAAGATGACATGAGTGACTGTGGGCTAGCACACCCAGCACTAAACCCCCCAAGATGACATGAGTGACTGTGGGCTAGCACACCCAGCACTAAACCCCACAAGATGACATGAGTGACTGTGGGCTGGCACACCCAGCACTAAACCCCCCCATGATGACATGAGTGACTGTGGGCTGGCACACCCAGCACTAAACCCCACAAGATGACATGAGTGACTGTGGGCTGGCACACCCAGCACTAAACCCCACAAGATAACATGAGTGACTGTGGGCTGGCACACCCAGCCCTAAACCCCACAAGATGACATGAGTGACTGTGGGCTAGCACACCCAACACTAAACCCCCCCCCCCCAAGATGACATTAGTGACTGTGGGCTAGCACACCCAGCACTAAACCCCCCCCAAGATGACATGAGTGACTGTGGGCTGGCACACCCAGCACTAAACCCCACAAGATGACATGAGTGACTGTGGGCTGGCACACCCAGCACTAAACCCCCCAAGATGACATGAGTGACTGTGGGCTGGCACACCCAGCACTAAACCCCCCCAAGATGACATGAGTGACTGTGGGCTGGCACACCCAGCACTAAACCACACAAGATGACATGAGTGACTGTGGGCTGGCACACCCAGCACTAAACCCCACAAGATGACATGAGTGACTGTGGGATGGCACACCCAGCACTAAACGCCACAAGATGACATGAGTGACTGTGGGCTAGCACACCCAGCACTAAACCCCCCAAGATGACATGAGTGACTGTGGGCTAGCACACCCAGCACTAAACCTCCCAAGATGACATGAGTGACTGTGGGCTGGCACACCCAGCACTAAACCCCCCAAGATGACATGAGTGACTGTGGGCAAGCACGCCCAGCACTAAACCCCCCCAAGATGATATGAGTGACTGTGGGCAAGCACACCCAGCACTAAACCTCACAAGATGACATGAGTGACTGTGGGCTGGCACACCCAGCACTAAACCCCCCCAAGATGACATGAGTGACTGTGGGTGGCACACCCAGCACTAAACCCCACAAGATGACATGAGTGACTGTGGGCTGGCACACCCAGCACTAAACCCCACAAGATAACATGAGTGACTGTGGGCTGGCACACGCAGCACTAAACCCCACAAGATGACATGAGTGACTGTGGGCTAGCACACCCAGCACTAACCCCCCCCCCCCAAGATGACATTAGTGACTGTGGGCTAGCACACCCAGCACTAAACCCCCCCAAAATGACATGAGTGACTGTGGGCTGGCACACCCAGCACTAAACCCCACAAGATGACATGAGTGACTGTGGGCTGGCACACCCAGCACTAAACCCCCCAAGATGACATGAGTGACTGTGGGCTGGCACACCCAGCACTAAACCCCCCCAAGATGACATGAGTGACTGTGGGCTGGCACACCCAGCACTAAACCACACAAGATGACATGAGTGACTGTGGGCTGGCACACCCAGCACTAAACCCCACAAGATGACATGAGTGACTGTGGGATGGCACACCCAGCACTAAACGCCACAAGATGACATGAGTGACTGTGGGCTAGCACACCCAGCACTAAACCCCCCAAGATGACATTAGTGACTGTGGGCTAGCACACCCAGCACTAAACCCCACAAGATGACATTAGTGACTGTGGGCTAGCACACCCAGCACTAAACCCCGCAAGATGACATGAATGACTGTGGGCTAGCACACCCAGCACTATACCCCCCAAGATGACATGAGTGACTGTGGGCTGGCACACCATGCATTAAGGCCCCCCAAGATGACATGAGTGACTGTGGGCTGGCACACTCAGCATTAAGGCCCCCCAAGATGACATTAGTGACTGTGGGCTAGCACACCCAGCACTCAACCCCACAAGATGATATGAGTGACTGTGGGCTAGCACACCCAGCACTAAACCCCCCAAGATGACATGAGTGACTGTGGGCTGGCACACCCAGCACTAAACCCCCCAAGATGACATTAGTGACTGTGGGCTAGCACACCCAGCACTAAACCCCACAAGATGACATGAGTGACTGTGGGCTAGCATACCCAGCACTAAACCCCCCAAGATGACATTAGTGACTGTGGGCTGGCACACCCAGCACTAAACCCCCCAAGATGACATGAGTGACTGTGGGCTAGCACACCCAGCACTAAACCCCACAAGATGACATTAGTGACTGTGGGCTGGCACACCCAGCACTAAACCCCCCAAGATGACATGAGTGACTGTGGGCTGGCACACCCAGCACTAAACCCCCCAAGATGACATGAGTGACTGTGGGCTGGCACACCCAGCACTAAACCCCCCAAGATGACATGAGTGACTGTGGGCTGGCACACCCAGCACTAAACCCCCCAAAATGACATTAGTGACTGTGGGCTGGCACACCCATCACTAAACCCCCCAAGATGACATTAGTGACTGTGGGCTGGCACACCCAGCACTAAACCCCCCAAGATGACATGAGTGACTGTGGGCTAGCACACCCAACACTAACACCCCCTCCCCCAAGATGACAAGAGTGACTGTGGGCAGGCACACCCAGCATAAAGCCCCCACAAGATGACATGAGTGACTATGGGCTAGCACACCCAGCACTAAACCCCACAAGATGACATTAGTGACTGTGGGCTAGCACTGTCGGAAAATCCGACACCATTTAATAATCATACATATAATAGCTGTATTGTATAAACAAGTTACCCATAGAAAACGTAACTTGTAGTGGAATTACCGTCTAAAGAAAACGGGATATCATCACCACATACTATTATAATTCACCAGCTATTCTTGTGGGAATTATTCTTAAATACATTAGTCTTTGGACTTTACCATCATAAAACATCTCATATAAATTAACTTAATTATCAATATTAAAGTAGAGTAAATGTGACCCTTCTATCACTTTCTGACATGTGGACAATGTAAGCCAGGCGTCAGAGTGAGGAAGGAGGGCAGCCATTGTTTATACGAGACCAGAGGCTCACACGGGATCAAATTCAGCTCCTGTTAAATTTACTTGGACGTAGTGTTATGGAAACCAAAGGTGTACCATTGTCAACACGCTGTCTACAAATTCAAGTTAAGTGTCTATCCGAAACCCGTTTATCATTCATTTATGGCCATTAATGTCAGGATATAGGGTGACCCGGTTAGATCACGTGGAAGCCTCAAACTAAAGGTAATTAAGCCAGGTCTTCAATGTTCCATGTACTGTATAGTGTTTTCTCTGATATAGCTTGTCATATATAGGATTCTGGCTTCACAGCTAGCGCACTTTTGACAGGTCAAGACGAGGAAGGAAGATTTTGTGCACCAGTTACTGGGTGATATGGAAGCTACCTCAAAGAGGATAATTTGGTGTCTACACCCTAGTTATACCTGGTGGACTAGCCTGCTGTACTATAAGATAAGGAACCTCTTCAATGTATGTAGTTATTGTAGTTTGATTGGCTGCATATATATAAACTAATAAACCCCCCCTAATGTGTAGAGGATCGATTTGTGAGATTATGAGATTATCGCAGAAATACAGTCCACTCATTATCATACAAATTGCTATCGAAGTATATAAATTAACGTAAATATAAATTCATGTAAATTAAATAAATATAAATCTCACAGGTCGGTTCCCACAAGCACACCCAGCATAAAGCCCCCACAAGATGACATGAGTGACTGTGGGCTGGCACACCCAGCACTAAACCCCCCAAGATGACATGAGTGACTGTGGGCTGGCACACCAAACACTAAACCCCACAAGATGACATGAGTGACTGTGGGCTGGCACACCCAGCATAAAGCCCCCACAAGATGACATGAGTGACTGTGGGCTAGCACACCCAGCACTAAACCCCACAAGATGACATTAGTGACTGTGGGCTAGCACACCCAGCATAAAGCCCCCACAAGATGACATGAGTGACTGTGGGCTGGCACACCCAGCACTAAACCCCCCAAGATGACATGAGTGACTGTGGGCTAGCACACCCAGCATAAAGCCCCCACAAGATGACATGAGTGACTGTGGGCTGGCACACCCAGCACTAAACCCCCCAAGATGACATGAGTGACTGTGGGCTGGCACACCCAGCACTAAACCCCCCAAGATGAGAAGAGTGACTGTGGGCTGGCACACCCAGCACTAAACCCCCCAAGGTGACATGAGTGACTGTGGGCTAGCACACCCAGCACTAAACCCCCCAAGATGACATGAGTGACTGTGGGCTAGCACACCTAGCACTAAACCCCCCAAGATGACATGAGTGACTGTGGGCTGGCACACCCAGCACTAAACCCCCCAAGATGACATGAGTGACTGTGGGCTAGCACACCCAGCACTAAACACCCCAAGATGACATGAGTGACTGTGGGCTGGCACACCCAGCACTAAACCCCCCAAGATGACATGAGTGACTGTGGGCAAGTACACCCAGCACTAAACCCCCCCAAGATGATATGAGTGACTGTGGGCTAGCACACCTAGCACTAAACCCCCCAAGATGACATGAGTGACTGTGGGCTAGCACACCCAGCACTAAACCCCCCAAGATGACATGAGTGACTGTGGGCTAGCACACCCAGCACTAAACCCCACAAGATGACATGAGTGACTGTGGGCTGGCACACCCAGCACTAAACCCCCCCATGATGACATGAGTGACTGTGGGCTGGCACACCCAGCACTAAACCCCACAAGATGACATGAGTGACTGTGGGCTGGCACACCCAGCACTAAACCCCACAAGATAACATGAGTGACTGTGGGCTGGCACACCCAGCCCTAAACCCCACAAGATGACATGAGTGACTGTGGGCTAGCACACCCAACACTAAACCCCCCCCCCCCCAAGATGACATTAGTGACTGTGGGCTAGCACACCCAGCACTAAACCCCCCCCAAGATGACATGAGTGACTGTGGGCTGGCACACCCAGCACTAAACCCCACAAGATGACATGAGTGACTGTGGGCTGGCACACCCAGCACTAAACCCCCCAAGATGACATGAGTGACTGTGGGCTGGCACACCCAGCACTAAACCCCCCCAAGATGACATGAGTGACTGTGGGCAGGCACACCCAGCACTAAACCACACAAGATGACATGAGTGACTGTGGGCTGGCACACCCAGCACTAAACCCCACAAGATGACATGAGTGACTGTGGGATGGCACACCCAGCACTAAACGCCACAAGATGACATGAGTGACTGTGGGCTAGCACACCCAGCACTAAACCCCCCAAGATGACATGAGTGACTGTGGGCTAGCACACCCAGCACTAAACCCCACAAGATGACATTAGTGACTGTGGGTTAGCACACCCAGCACTAAACCCCCCAAGATGACATGAGTGACTGTGGGCTAGCACACCCAGCACTAAACCCCCCAAGATGACATGAGTGACTGTGGGCTGGCACACCCAGCATTAAGGCCCCCCAAGATGACATGAGTGACTGTGGGCTGGCACACTCAGCATTAAGGCCCCCCAAGATGACATTAGTGACTGTGGGCTAGCACACCCAGCACTCAACCCCACAAGATGATATGAGTGACTGTGGGCTAGCACACCCAGCACTAAACCCCCCAAGATGACATGAGTGACTGTGGGCTGGCACACCCAGCACTAAACCCCTCAAGATGACATTAGTGACTGTGGGCTAGCATAACCAGCACTAAACCCCTCAAGATGACATGAGTGACTGTGGGCTAGCACACCCAGCACTAAACCCCCCAAGATGACATTAGTGACTGTGGGCTGGCACACCCAGCACTAAACCCCCCAAGATGACATGAGTGACTGTGGGCTAGCACACCCAGCACTAAACCCCACAAGATGACATTAGTGACTGTGGGCTGGCACACCCAGCACTAAACCCCCCAAGATGACATGAGTGACTGTGGGCTGGCACACCCAGCACTAAACCCCCCAAGATGACATGAGTGACTGTGGGCTGGCACACCCAGCACTAAACCCCCCAAGATGACATGAGTGACTGTGGGCTGGCACACCCAGCACTAAACCCCCCAAAATGACATTAGTGACTGTGGGCTGGCACACTTATCACTAAACCCCCCAAGATGACATTAGTGACTGTGGGCTGGCACACCCAGCACTAAACCCCCCAAGATGACATGAGTGACTGTGGGCTAGCACACCCAACACTAACACCCCCTCCCCCAAGATGACAAGAGTGACTGTGGGCTGGCACACCCAGCACTAACACCCCCTCCCCCAAGATGACAAGAGTGACTGTGGGCTGGCACACCCAGCATAAAGCCCGCACAAGATGACATGAGTGACTGTGGGCTAGCACACCCAGCACTAAACCCCACAAGATGACATTAGTGACTGTGGGCTAGCATACCCAGCATAAAGCCCCCACAAGATGACATGAGTGACTGTGGGCTGGCACACCCAGCACTAAACCACCCAAGATGACATGAGTGACTGTGGGCTAGCACACCCAGCATAAAGCCCCCACAAGATGACATGAGTGACTGTGGGCTGGCACACCCAGCACTAAACCCCCCAAGATGACATGAGTGACTGTGGGCTGGCACACCACGCACTAAACCCCCCAAGATGACATGAGTGACTGTGGGCTGGCACACCCAGCACTAAACCCCCCAAAATGACATTAGTGACTGTGGGCTAGCACACCCAGCACTAAACCCCCCCAAGATGACATGAGTGACTGTGGGCTGGCACACCCAGCACTAAACCCCCCAAGATGACATGAGTGACTGTGGGCTAGCACACCCAGCACTAAACCCCCCAAGATGACATGAGTGACTGTGGGCTGGCACACCCAGCACTAAACCCCCCAAGATGACATGAGTGACTGTGGGCTAGCACACCCAGCACTAAACCCCCCCAAGATGATATGAGTGACTGTGGGCTAGCACACCCAGCACTAAACCCCCCAAGATGACATGAGTGACTGTGGGCTAGCACACCCAGCACTAAACCCCCCAAGATGACATGAGTGACTGTGGGCTAGCACACCCAGCACTAAACCCCACAAGATGACATGAGAGACTGTGGGCTGGCACACCCAGCACTAAACCCCCCCAAGATGACATGAGTGACTGTGGGCTGGCACACCCAGCACTAAACTCCACAAGATGACATGAGTGACTGTGGGCTGGCACACCCAGCACTAAACCCCACAAGATGACATGAGTGACTGTGGGCTGGCACACCCAGCACTAAACCCCACAAGATGACATGAGTGACTGTGGGCTAGCACACCCAGCACTAAACCCCCCCCCCCCCAAGATGACATTAGTGACTGTGGGCTAGCACACCCAGCACTAAACCCCCCCAAGATGACATGAGTGACTGTGGGCTGGCACACCCAGCACTAAACCCCACAAGATGACATGAGTGACTGTGGGCTGGCACACCCAGCACTAAACCCCCCAAGATGACATGAGTGACTGTGGGCTGGCACACCCAGCACTAAACCCCCCCAAGATGACATGAGTGACTGTGGGCTGGCACACCCAGCACTAAACCACACAAGATGACATGAGTGACTGTGGGCTGGCACACCCAGCACTAAACCCCACAAGATGACATGAGTGACTGTGGGATGGCACACCCAGCACTAAACGCCACAAGATGACATGAGTGACTGTGGGATAGCACACCCAGCACTAAACCCCCCAAGATGACATGAGTGACTGTGGGCTAGCACACCCAGCACTAAACCCCACAAGATGACATTAGTGACTGTGGGCTAGCACACCCAGCACTAAACCCCCCAAGATGACATGAGTGACTGTGGGCTGGCACACCCAGCATTAAGGCCCCCCAAGAGGACATGAGTGACTGTGGGCTGGCACACTCAGCATTAAGGCCCCCCAAGATGACATTAGTGACTGTGGGCTAGCACACCCAGCACTCAACCCCACAAGATGATATGAGTGACTGTGGGCTAGCACACCCAGCACTAAACCCCCCAAGATGACATGAGTGACTGTGGGCTAGCACACCCAGCACTAAACCCCCCAAGATGACATTAGTGACTGTGGGCTGGCACACCCAGCACTAAACCCCCCAAGATGACATGAGTGACTGTGGGCTAGCACACCCAGCACTAAACCCCACAAGATGACATTAGTGTCTGTGGGCTGGCACACCCAGCACTAAACCCCCCAAGATGACATGAGTGACTGTGGGCTGGCACACCCAACACTAAACCCCCCAAGATGACATGAGTGACTGTGGGCTGGCACACCCAGCACTAAACCCCCCAAGATGACATGAGTGACTGTGGGCTGGCACACCCAGCACTAAACCCCCCAAAATGACATTAGTGACTGTGGGCTGGCACACCCATCACTAAACCCCCCAAGATGACATTAGTGACTGTGGGCTGGCACACCCAGCACTAAACCCCCCAAGATGACATGAGTGACTGTGGGCTAGCACACCCAACACTAACACCCCCTCCCCCAAGATGACAAGAGTGACTGTGGGCTGGCACACCTAGCACTAACACCCCCTCCCCCAAGATGACATGAGTGACTGTGGGCTGGCACACCCAGCACTAACACCCCCTCCCCCAAGATGACAAGAGTGACTGAGGGCTGGCACACCCAGCATAAAGCCCCCACAAGATGACAAGAGTGACTCTGGGCTGGCACACCCAGCATTAAGGCCCCCCCTCTCCCCCCAAGATGTCATGAGTGACTCACTTGTCAGCGTCTCGGGAACAATGGCAGTTATGGTGTTGTGCTTCAGTGAGAGAGTTCGCAGGTTGGTCAAGCCCACCAGACTCTCGGACGTCACCTCTGATATGTCGTTGTAGTCCAGGAAGATCTGTACACACATTGGAAGTCCTGTATTGACTCACTGGCAAAAGTTAGAACTTCCTGTAGGAATCTAAATAGGAAGGCACATATGTAAAACCAGTTATAGTGTGTTCACATCGTGAAGACCTCACCCCAAAAAGCATGTAAGAAAACTGGAAATGGTGTACATATTTTTACATAGCTACGTCCAAGAATTGCGAATGATTGGGCATGATAAAAGACTGAAAGATATGCACCTAATGTTGCTAAACAAGAAAGGGGAGAAGAGACATGTTAGAAATATATACAATATTTAATACTCACATTTTAAAACAAGCAAATGTTCACAATGAATATCAGAAGAACAAGAGGACAAAACAAAAGGACAAAGAGACACACATGAACAATATAGACGACGAAAATATTATATATATATATATATATATATATATATATATATATATATATATATATATATATATATATATATATATATATATATATATATATATATATATATATATATATATAAAATATGGAAGGGAGTACCACCTCTAGCTGGAAGAAGGGGGACCCATAGCCTCGGAGGAAACCACGCATAACGCATTAGAGGGAATGTTTAGATCCCCTCCAATACAGTTTCTGTGTGCTTTTCTCCTACCACCCCCTTCCTTGAATATTTTTTGTGCTTTATTATGCATTTGATGGTTACAAGATATACATGGATTGATACAAAAATAATAATGCAAAAAGGTGCTTTAAGGTTATGGATCTCTTGAAGAACACAACAATGGGAAACATTGATGAATGTCACAGACGGGTTCGATCATTGTTGCAAGTCAAACACTTCTTCGAATTCCTCTGAAGTTGGACTAGTGCCCAAGACGCAACAGGCATTTCCCCTCTGAATCGCAACACTGAGGCGCTGGAACAAGAAACTTTTTGCTCTCTGGTCTTTTGTAGCGCTGATCAATTTGTCCCCCAATTCCTTCAGGAACTTCAATGCACATTTTCCCCACGAACCGAGGGTCTCCGAGCCGATCGGAACAAAGCTGTAGCAGTGTGCTAGACCTCTGTATTTAATAATTTTCTGCGATTCCCTGAAAGAAGCAGCACCACCGCTTTCACGTGTGCTGTAGTGGAGGTAGGTACTGGCCAGTGTGGCAGCGCACGTGTAGTCCCATACCACTTGCTTACCATCCTTCCAAGGTAGCAAGGTGACCCCATCAGGGCGCTTCCGAGGGTCGTTAGGTCTGGATAAGTGTGGTTCTCTTTGTGCCGGGCAGCGGGCTGTGGCGAGGCTCCTCTTGATGATGTCGTTGACTTCTTCATGTCTTGCAATTTTACCCTGTGATTTACGACATACCAGACCATGACGACCATATTGGTCTGCCATCGCAGTTCCGCAGATGCACCTATGTTCGGTGAGGATGGGGGCGGCAAGGCGAAGGGCAACTCCAATGCGGAGAGCGTCATGACTGAGGCGAGTTCCCAGGGCTGCATTGGGCACAGCAAATAAAAAATCCCCGGCGTGGGGTGCTGTTACCGCTAGGAGGCGGGCTTTGTTTTCAGCATCAGCGTTGTCAATCATTGCTGTGACAGTCTTTTCCATTATGGGGCTATCCCAGTGGGCCTGCTTGTGGTCTTTTGGGACTTGTGGTCGGGGTTGAGGGTGTGCAATGGTGTCCCATTGTCTGGCTGCTTCGATGAACGTTTGATCATGAGTTCCCGCTGTCTCTCTCATACGCTCTGGTAGGATCTGCCCTACCAATTCGTTGGCTGCTGTACATGAGGATAAGAATGCTGGAAGTGCTACCTCAGTTGCCTTTCGTATGCCTATCCCTCCAAATCTCACTGGTAGTGTTGCTTGGTCCCACTGACTGTCATCTAAATCTAGGTTGAGCGCCTTCCTGAATATTGACCTGAGGAGCTCATCATATTGATTTAGAAGTGGGTTGCCAAAAGTTGGTGCACTCCTTAAGAAGTATGTTAGCCTGGGCAGGGTAAGGCACTTTGTGAGAAGGTAGAGGGCATCGTGGGAGTCCAAGTCCCCAATTCTCTCTTCCATCCTCTTTAGGTCTCTAAACTTTTCGTCAAGGACTGCAGCAATGGCATTGTGGCCCAGAGGTGCTCCGAGTAGTGTGCTGTCGGTAGGTTTAACGACTGAGGCTTCTGGTAGAACTGATTTCACTGCTCTAATGATTACTTCACTAGATGCAATAATTTCGCACTTGGAGGGGCTAAGAACGAGACCCATGGACTCCCCCCGTGTCTTCACCAGCTGTAAGTCTTCTAGCAGGGAATCTTGTGTGCCTGCCAGAGTGCCATCATCCAGGAACCAGATGTTGAGCTCGCTGGACAGTCTGGTTGTAATTTATCGAACCGCTATGCAAAAGAGGAACGGTGCAAGTGGGTCACCCTGTTGAATTCCCTCTGCTGAGGTGACTTCATGTTTGCCAAACAGGAGGGTTGAGTCTTTGCTGTAGCCTGCTGACACAAACGGGAGAATGCTTGGGCAATGTTCCTGGACTGCAGTGAGGATTGCTTCCCTTTTGACCGAGTTGAAAGCGTTTTTAAAATCTAATTTTACTACTGCCTGGTCTTCAGTAAGAGAGCTAATGTAGGCTCGTGCAGCATGAGCCGCTGCTTCACAGCCTTGGGGGACTCCAAACCCCAGCTGGTTGGGTTGCAGCATGGTGGCTGCTTCCGTTCGGATACTTCTGACAGCAGCCCTTGCAACTAGGCGGCGAAGGGTATTACCAACGGCAATGGGTCTGATTCCTCCCCCCTTCTTTTTGAGGGCACATAGGGATGCACCAAAGAAGAATGGTTTGATTTCATCAGGGATTAACCCGGCGAGGCAGTTGTTGACAAACGTTGTGATTTCTGTCAGGAGCGCTTCTGCAGCTGGGCCAAGAACCGGGTTCACCATTTCCTTCACATGTTGAGGTCTTACCCCTGTGTAGCCTCCTGAGGAGCCCGGGGGAAATGAAACGATAGCTTTATAAACCTCTGACTCCCGGAGGACGAGAGGTTCCTGATTAGGGGCGAGCTTGACCTGTGGGGGAGGTCCACCTACGGCCCTGACGGGGTGTTTTTCTCTCAGTGCTTGGGCTGTGGTTTCATCCCTGGGCAAAATTTTGTCCTCACTTGTGATTAACCTGAGTGCCCCGACTGTATGAGTGATTAACCTGAGTGATTAACCTGAGTGCCCCGACTGATATATATATATATATATATATATATATATATATATATATATATATATATATATATATATATATATATATATATATGCGGAAAATCCACAGAGAAATATGAAATGAGGTGAACGTTTCGGCTTTGTTAAAGCCTTTGTCAACACCAGACTGACTAAGGAGAAGGGAGAAGGGGGGAAGATATATAGGCCGACACCTGACCACCCCATCC
>NC_091214.1:13223865-13248865 GCF_040958095.1 Procambarus clarkii
ACCATGATCAGTCGTATTGTGTTCGATTAGGGCACGGTCCAAAACCAAGTGCTCCATTATACACGCACATATATGTGAGTTAACTACTCAGGTTCATTGATAGCACAGGAAAATATGCACATTTTCTATTTTCACACCACTCTACATCTGCCTCACTACTTCCACACCACTCTACATCTGCCTCTGTACTTCCACACCACTCTACATCTGCCTCTGTACTTCCACACCACTCTACATCTGCCTCACTACTTCCACACCACTCTACATCTGCCTCACTACTTCCACACCACTCTACATCTGCCTCACTACTTCCACACCACTCTACATCTGCCTCTGTACTTCCACACCACTCTACATCTGCCTCACTACTTCCACACCACTCTACATCTGCCTCTGTACTTCCACACTACTCTACATCTGCCTCACTACTTCCATACCACTCTACATCTGCCTCACTACTTCCACACCACTCTACATCTGCCTCTGTACTTCCACACTACTCTACATCTGCCTCTGTACTTCCACACCACTCTACATCTGCCTCACTACTTCCACACCACTCTACATCTGCCTCGCTACTTCCACACCACTCTACATCTGCCTCACTACTTCCACACCACTCTACATCTGCCTCACTACTTCCACACCACTCTACATCTGCCTCACTACTTCCACACCACTCTACATCTGCCTCACTACTTCCACACTACTCTACATCTGCTTCACTACTTCCACACCACTCTACATCTGCCTCACTACTTCCACACTACTCTACATCTGCCTCTGTACTTCCACACCACTCTACATCTGCCTCACTACTTCTACACCACTCTACATCTGCCTCACTACTTCCACACTACATCTGCCTCTGTACTTCCACACCACTCTACATCTTCCTCACTACTTCCACACTACATCTGCCTCTGTACTACCACACCACTCTACATCTGCCTCACTACTTCCACTCTACTATACATCTGCCTCTATACTTCCACACCACTCTACATCTGCCTCACTACTTCCACACCACTCTACATCTGCCTCTGTACTTCCACACCACTCTACATCTGCCTCACTACTTCCACACTACTATACATCTGCCTCTGTACTTCAACACCACTCTACATCTGCCTCACTACTTCCACACCACTCGATATCTGCCTCTCTACTTCCACCCCACTCTACATCTGCCTCACTATTTCCACACCACTCTACATCTGCCTCACTACTTCCACACCACTCGATATCTGCCTCTCTACTTCCACCCCACTCTACATCTGCCTCACTATTTCCACACCACTCTACATCTGCCTCACTACTTCCACACCACTCGATATCTGCCTCTCTACTTCCACCCCACTCTACATCTGCCTCACTACTTCCACACCACTCTACATCTGCCTCTGTACTTCCACACCACTCTACATCTGCCTCACTACTTCCACACCACTCTACATCTGTCTCTGTACTTCCACACCACTCTACATCTGCCTCACTACTTCCACACCACTCTACATCTGCCTCTGTACTTCCACACCACTCTACATCTGCCTCTCTACTTCCACCCCACTCTACTTCTGCCTCTCTATTTCCACACTACTCTACATCTGCCTCACTACTTCCACACCACTCTACATCTGCCTCACTACTTCCACACCACTCTACATCTGCCTCTGTACTTCCACACCACATCTGCCTCACTACTTCCACACCACTCTACATCTGCCTCTCTACTTCCACCCCACTCTACATCTGCCTCTCTATTTCCACACCACTCTACATCTGCCTCACTACTTCCACACCACTCTACATCTGCCTCTGTACTTCCACACTACTCTACATCTGCCTCACTACTTCCACACCTCTCTACATCTGCCTCTCTACTTCCACCCCACTCGATATCTGCCTCTCTACTTCCACCCCACTCGACATCTTCCTTACTACTTCCACCCCACTCGATATCTGCCTCTCTACTTCCACCCCACTCGACATCTTCCTTACTACTTCCACCCCACTCGATATCTGCCTCTCTACTGTCACGACCCTTGAGACTAAATAATGTTCTTCTCCCCACAGTGTAAAGAACAAATAAAAATCTGCCATGCCAATAGGTGTCTAGGGGTATAATTAATCACTGTATAAAAACGGGAGAACAATATATTTTGCTAAGGGTGACAACTTAACAACTATTAAATAAATAGTATCCAGAAATATTTATCAGCATGTAATACTATAGAATGCAAGTAATTATTTGAGACCTGAGCACTGTCACCAGAATATGGAGTAAGCCATAAATACACTAAAATCGTCTATCCAGATAAATTAATATTTATATGGGCTTAAAATAACAAAAACCAAGAACTTAGCTTAAACACAACTGCACTCGACCGCAGCCGCCACTCTACTGCCCAGGACGGGGTCCGCAGGCCCAACGTCGACTAACCGTCTACCCAAACACCAATTAACGTTCGCATGAACATTGTGAACATTCTAATTACAAAGGTCAGCCCTAAACTCCAACATTATTAACTAAGAGTTGTAATTACTGGTCTCACATTCCTTGAAATATTACGGCTACCAAATATGGGAATAAATAAATATAAAACTATAGGCAATTGATTTGCCAACAATCGCCCTGGCCATTCCCAAATATTGTCAACCGCCCACACGGCTAATTTCACGTGACATCCACCACCAAAACAAACCTTACACTCACTACCCAGCTATCTATGTTATATATACATATATAATGTATATATATCTATATACACAAATCTTATACAACTGACAGCAATATTTACGTAGAGAAAACAATAACATAATACGAGGTTCGGGAGAATTGGCAGAATCGTAATAAGATTCGTGACATCTACTTCCACACAACTCGATATCTGCCTTACTACTTCCACATTACTCGACATCTGCCTCCCTACTTCCACACTACTCGATATCTGCCTTTCTACTACCAAATTTCTCGACATCTGCCTCTCTACTTCCACACCACTCTAGTTCTATCCCTTCCAGACCACCACAGGAAGGTCAGTACACACACACAGTTACTTGCCACCACAAGAAGGTCAGTACACACACACAGTTACTTGCCACCACAAGAAGGTCAGTACACACACACACACACACACACACACACACACAGTGACTTGCCATCGCAGGAAGGTCAGTACACACACACAGTTACTTGCCACCACAAGAAGGTCAGTACACACACACACACACACACACACACACACACAGTGACTTGCCATCACAGGAAGGTCAGTACACACACACAGTTACTTGCCACCACAAGAAGGTCAGTACACACACAAACACACACACCGTCACTTACCACCACAAGAAGGTCTGTACACACACACACACACACACACACACACACACACACAATAGGGGCATCGTAACCTGGTGGATAGCGCGCAGGACTCGTAATTCTGTGGCGCGGGTTCGATTCCCGCATGAGGCAGAAACAAATGGGCAAAGTTTCTTTCACCTTGAATGCCCCTGTTAGCTAGCAGTAAATAGGTACCTGGGAGTTAGTCAGCTGTCGCGGGCTGCTTCCTGTGTGTGTGTGTGTGTGTGTGTGTGGTATAGAAAAAAATAGTTTGTAAAAAGTTGATTGACAGTTGAGAGGCTGGCCGAAAGAGCAAAGCTCAACCCTCGCAAACACAACTTGGTGAACACAACAAGGTGAATACACACACACACACACACACACACACACACACACACACACACACACACACACACACACACACAGTCAAGTGATGTGGTGGAGGCTGACTCCATACACAGTTTCAAGTGTAGATATGATAGAGCCCAATAGGCTCAGGAATCTGTACACCTGTTGACCTGTTGATTGACGGTTGAGAGGCGGGACCAAAGAGCCAGAGCTCAACCCCCGCAAGCACAACTAGGTGAGTATACACACACACACACACACACACACACACACACACACACACACAAAATGTCAGGAGCTGTAAATAGGTTTGTCCCAGCCCGACAGGAAAAAACAGAGAAGCAAAGGAAGAATCCGTGGTTTAATAGGGAAAGTATGAAAGCAAAGGAGCTGAACAAAAGGGCATGGAGGAACTTCCGTAATAACAGAACACCAGAAAGTAGAGAGAGATACGAAGGAACCAGGAACGAGTATGTTAGTGTGAGAAGAGCAGCTGAGAAAAGGTATGAAAATGATATAGCTAATAAAGCCAAGACCGAACCAAAGCTACTACACAGTCACATCAGGAGGAAGACAACAGTGAAGGAACAGGTGATGAAACTTAGGGTGGTGGAGGACAGGTACACAGACAATGACAAAGAGGTGTGTGAAGAACTCAACAAAGGGTTTCAGGAGGTCTTTACAATAGAACAGGGAGAAGTCACGGCGCTAGGAGAGGTGGCAGCAAACCAGGTGACCTTGGAAAGGTTCGAAATTACAAGAGATGAGGTCAAGAAGCACCTATTGGAGCTGGATGTGAGAAAAGCTGTTGGGCCGGATGGAATCTCACCATGGGTATTGAAAGAGTGTGCAGGAGCACTTTGCTTGCCACTCTCCATAGTGTGTAGTAGGTCACTGGAAACAGGAGACCTACCAGAAATATGGAAGACTGCTAATGTAGTACCAATATACAAAAAGGGTGACAGACAAGAGGCACTGAACTACAGGCCAGTGTCCTTAATATGTATACCATGCAAGGTGATGGAGAAGATTGTGAGAATAAACCTAGTAACACATCTGGAGAGAAGAGACTTCGTGACAACCCATCAACATGGGTTCAGGGAGGGTAAATCTTGCCTTACAGGCTTGATAGAATTCTACGATCAGGTGACAAATATTAAGCAAGAAAGAGAACGATGGGCGGACTGCATTTTTTTGGACTGTCGGAAAGCCTTTGACACGGGTAAAGTTGGGTCAGGACCAAAGAGCCAAAGCTCAACCCCCGCAAACACAATTAGGTGAGTACAGTAGCCCATAAAAGGTTGATGCATAAGCTGGAGAAACAGGCAGGAGTAACTAGTAGGGCGCTCCAGTGGATAAGGGAGTACCTAAGCAATAGGAAGCAGAGAGTTACAGTGAGGGGTGAGACCTCAGAATGGCGTGAAGTTACCAGTGGAGTTCCACAGGTCTCTGTGCTTGGACCTATCCTGTTTCTGATAGGTCTCCTGTTTCTGTAAATGATCTCCCAGAGGGTACAGACTCATTCCTCTCAATGTTTGCTGACGACTCCAAAATTATGAGAAGGATTAAGACAGAGGAGGACAGCTTGAGGCTTCAAGAAGACCTGGACAAGCTGCAGGAATGGTCGAACAAATGGCTGTTAGAGTTTAACCCAAGCAAATGTAATGTAATGAAGATAGGGGTAGGAAGCAGGAGACCAGATACAAGGTATCATTTGGGAGATGAGATACTTCAAGAGTCAGAGAGAGAGAAAGACCTGGGGATTGATATCACGCCAGACCTGTCCCCTGAAGCTCATATGAAGAGGATAACATCAGCAGCATATGCCAGGTTGGCTAACATAAGAACAGCCTTTAGAAACTTGTGTAAGGAATCTTTCAGAACATTATATACCACATATGTCAGACCAATCCTGGAGTATGCGGCTCCAGCATGGAGTCCATATCTAGTCAAGCATAAGACTAAACTGGAAAAGGTTCAAAGGTTTGCCACCAGACTAGTACCCGAGCAGAGAGGTATGAGCTACGAGGAGAGACTACGGGAATTGAACCTCACTTCGTTGGAAGACAGAAGAGTTAGGGGGGACATGATCACCACATTCAAGATTCTCAAGGGAATCGACAGGGTTGATAAAGACAGGCTATTTATCACAAGGGGCACACACACTAGGGGACACAGGTGGAAACTGAGTGCCCAAATGAGTCACAGAAATATTAGAAAGAACTTTTTTAGTGTCAGAGTGGTGGACAAATGGAATGCATTAGGAAGTAATGTGGTGGAGGCTGACTCCATACACAGTTTCAAGTGTAGATATGATAGAGCCCAAGAGGCTCAGGAACCTGTACCCCTGTTGATTGACGGTTGAGAGGCGGGACCAAAGAGCCAGAGCTCAACCCCCGCAAGCACAACTAGGTGAGTACACACACGCGCGCGCGCACACAGTCACTTGCTACAACAGTAATATCAGTACACACACTCACACAGTCACTGGCCTCCACAAGAAGGTCTGTACAGAGACAGCTGAACACTCACTCCTGCACCAACAAACAAAATGTACACACCTGTGGATATAACATTCATGTGTAGCGTCCAGCAGGTGGTGGGGCGGACGTGAGGCCATGAGTGACGTACTCACCTGTGTAACATCTGGGTGTAGTGTCCAGCAGAAGGTGGGGACGGTCGTGAGTGACGTACTCACTTGTGTAACATCTGGGTGTAGCGTCCAGCAGGAGGTGGGGACGGACGTGAGTGACGTACTCACCTGTGTAACATCTGGGTGTAGCGTCCAGAAGGAGGTGGGGGCGGTCGTGAGTGACGTACTCACCTGAGTAACATCTGGGTGTAGTGTCCAGCAGGAGGTGGGGACGGACGTGAGTGACGTACTCACCTGTGTAACATGTGGGTGTAGTGTCCAGCAGGAGGTGGGGACGGAGGTGAGTGATGTACTCACCTGTGTAACATCTGGGTGAAGTGTCCAGCAGGAGGTGGGGACGGAGGTGAGTGATGTACTCACCTGTGTAACATCTGGGTGTAGTGTCCAGCAGGAGGTGGGGACGGAGGTGAGTGATGTACTCACCTGTGTAACATCTGGGTGTAGTGTCCAGCAGGTGGTGGGGACGGAGGTGAGGCCATGAGTGACGTACTCACAGTCCCAGCGGTACCCACCAGCGCCAGGGTATACGGGGTCAGCCGCCAGGTACTGACAAGGACACTCCTCCCCACACACTCGCTGAGGGAAAGGTCTCTTTACAACTTCCATTCACGATATTTAATTTTGTTTGGGGCTATCCTCAGGACTATAATGCATATTTATATAAGTACAAACCGTATATTTTCATAAGTACTCTGTTGTGAGGTTCATTGTGTTGGAGAGTGTACATTCGATTGGAAAGTACAATTGTCATGTCCAATTGGTGAGAATGTCACTAAAGTACATGTCCAACATATTTGAGTCAGTTCACAGTAGGATTGTGACACTGTGTACTTTGACTTTATCGTAGCTTTTGATTCCGCGCCTCACGAACGAATGATTAGATTAACACGATAGAGATCATGGAATTGGGGGTGATATCTAAGGTTGGCTACGCCCATGGTTATTACAAAGCAATCAGTAAAAATGGAGGAAAGTCAGAGAACAAATCATTATAGGTAGTGTTCTGTGAGCCCCAGGTGGGCTTGGGCGTTCTGCAGGAGCGCAAGAGAGAGCGCAGTAAATTTTGAAAAGTGTATAATCTTTTTAACTTTGTCAGCTCAATTCTCGTCCTAAGATATTAAATTTGTATCAATGTGTTCGCAATAGAATTCTCTATAGGACTAAATGCATATAAACTCCAAGAGCCCGGCTTACCATCCGCAACTAACAGAGAAAGTGAGAGAAAGTTACGCGGGAGCGCACAAGAGTGATAAAATGTTTACACTCTTTTCAGTTTTGTCAACTCAATTCTCGTCCTAGGTCTTTCATTTTGGTATCATTGTGTTTGCAATAGAATTCTCTACAGGACTAAATGCATATAAAGCCCAAAAGCCCGGCGAGAAAGTGAGAAAGTGACAGCGTGTTACCCGAGAGCGAGCCAGAGCAATAAATGTGTACTTTCTTCATTTGAAGAAAGTACTCTCTTTCTTTGAAGAGAGTAACACAATAAATGTGTTACTCTCTTCACTTTGGACATCTCAATTCTCGTCAAAAGTCTTTCATTTCGGTATCATTGTCTTCGCAATAGAATTCCCTACAGGAGTATGCAAATATAAAGTCCAAGAGCCCGGCAAAACCATCCACAATAAGCAGGGAAAGTGACAGAGCGTTACCCCCGTGAGCGCTGATAAAGAGCAATAAAATGGGTATACTGTTTTAAACTTTGTTACCTCAATTCTGGTCCTAGGACTTTCATTTTGGTGTCAATGTATTCGCAATAATATTCCCTACAAGAGTATATGCATATAATGTCCAAAACTGCAGCAAGACCTTCCCGAAAAAATGCTACTGTTGCCGCACTGAGGACTCAATGCTGAGTCCTCGCTGGATTTCCCCCTATTTTATGGAGGATTCAATGCTGAGTCGTCGCCGGGCGAAAGTGATATCAAGGGTGGCCAAACTGCGTCTCGCCTAACCTCATGCAGCTGTTTGACCTTAATATGAAGCTCGTGAAAAATTCTAGAGAATTTGAATATTCCAGAAATTTCGACCCGAATCAAGAGCTAGAAACGTGCAGGTATAAAGAGTTGTGATACCTACAGAAGGGAGTTCAGAATAACTACTGATGTTGAACTGTGCAGACTTGGCTGGTACACGTCATATATACGACTTATTAAAAGTGATTGTGAAAACCGTGTGAAGGAAGATGGCATCAACAAATTGTAAGAAACGAAAATAGAAAGATGGAAACATACATTTTCAGCCAAAGTGAGAAGGAAGGATCGAATTGTTAAGGGAAAGCGCCAAGCCCTTACGACTTTGTTTGCATTCACAGCATAATGAGGTAAACCTTTGTGCCTTCTCGGCCAAGGGATTCTTCTTTCATTTCAAAGCCAGTAACTTGAAACGCCACTATAAAACTAATCACAAAAACTTTGTGAATGATTACTCGCCTAAATCAGATTTAGGGAAAATAAATTAAATTAGTTAAAATCATCAATAAATACCTAGCAGACACTGTTGAAGTTATTCCAGTAAGGAAGCCTCGGCACTTAATTATATGAGTTTTATCATTTGGAGCGCTTAAACAAGTTGGGCCACCTCTGTAATATATAAATAAACATTATTTAGCTCCAGGATTGAGAAGTAAGATTTGGGAATTTGCAGACGATACAAAAATTGGCCAGTAATTAAATTTTGACGACTCAAAATCAATTCAAGATGATCTAGAAAAGCTTTCGAAATGATTGAATGATTGGTAGATGCAGTTTATTGCTTTAAATGTAGGTTTCTTTGGTATGATAATAATAGTTACAAAAATATCAGCTGGCGACTGTTGAAATTGTGAAGACTGAATGAAAAAATGATGTAGGGTTCATAACTAGTAGAAATTTTTAGCCAAAAAAATGCATAAACATTTTATATAAGGTAAATCTAAGATACTGAGATTTATTTTTAGAAATTTGGCTGCAAAATAAGTAATATTATTCTTCAACAGTACCTGGGTCATGTTAGGCCCCATTTAGGTTACGAAGTTCTGTCTTGGTCGCTATACTATACAATAGACATATTCACTTAAATACGTTCCGATGACAAAGTTAATCTTAGGAATTAGAAATCCTTCATATGAAGAAAGATTGAGAAAGCTCTTATTCGCTCGAGAAGATCTTTCATTCTTAAGAAAGGAGAAGATTTGTGACATGACTGAAGTGTACAAGTGGATGAATGGGCATAACCAAGGGTATAATGAGAAAATCCACTAGGGCTGTGAGGCGGTGCAAACCTACGACCTTGGCATTGCCAGTCGCCAACCCGTCCTTGAATCAAGTTCATTCCATCGAGCGGTTGACCCCAAACACGCATTCATAAAATTTAAATGCTGTTCATTCAAAACATTAATTTTCTTAAATATAAATTAATAATATAATATACTAGCTGTACCCAGCCATGCGTTGCTGTGGGTCAGCCACAGCAACCTTTCCCTGTCTCCCAGTCCTCCCCACCATTCTCCTCCCCCCTCCCCCGTCCCCCTCGTCCTCCCAGCTATTCCTCACTTCTCCATCCTCTCGTCCTCCAACCATTCCTCACTGCCCCGTCACCTCGTCCTCCCCCGTCCCTTTGTCCTCCCCCACTAAGTCGTCCCCTAGTCCTCCTAACCAATCCTCACTCCTCCGTCCCTCGTCCTCTAAAATATTTGTCTGGACATAACATGACAGTTTATACCCAGATTTAAGAGAGTGATTTGGTTCTTATTGAAGATGATTCCAGCAAACCTTGCTGGAATCAACCTCACTGAGGACCAAATCACTCTCTTAAATCTGTGTATAAACTGTCACGTTATGTCCAGACCCAGTGAGATGGCCCGGTAAGTCGAGTTGGAGATCCTATTGGACGACATATTCGACCTCGAGACGCAAAAAGAGGTTACCACTAAAGACACCTTGCAACCGGAACTTATTGCAAAGGAGGAAAGACTCGAGGTAACTACAAAAGCACCATACTGTCCCCCGAGCTTAAAACGGTATCTAAGAGCCTTCGTGAGAACAAGGTGTCGTCAGGAGAGGTGACAAGTCGCCAACCATATGTTATTCTTAAAACAGACGAATATCTGACAAAAATGAACCTCATACTCTTCTACCAAAACTTAATTCCACAGGGTAACAAAGGACACTACAGCCGATTTGAAAATGAAGGTAAACAGATTGATTGAGGCAGTGAACGCCAAGAAATCCGGACTCCACCTGCCAGAGGGTATTGGGAAATAAAAACCTGGTTATGAGTATGGGAATGTCAAGACCCACAAGCGTGGAAACACACTTCGGCCAATCACCAGCCAGATACCCACATCCACATACAGACTAGCTAAGCGACTCAACTGCTCGCTGTCCCTTTATGTACCCTATGCTTTTAGCCTAAAGTCTCCAAAGGAATTTGTTGAATTACTGCAGTGAGCATGGGCCATGGGGATAAGAGCCTCGTTGGATGTAGAGTCACTGTTTACCAACGTACCTGTATATGAAACAATCGAGATGATAGCGGATAGAGTGTATCGTGATCCGGCTTGTACTTCTCTTGACATACCAGAAAACATACTAAGGAAGCTACTCTAAGTTTGCACTAAACAGGCACCCTTCTTGAGCCCAGATGGGCACATGTATAAGCAAGTAGATGGGGTCGCCATGGAGTCTCCCCTAGGTGTCCTATTTGCGAACTTCTACATGCGTACCATCGAGCGGAGGGTCTTAGTTGACATGGACTTGAAACCCGCCATATACTGCAGGTATGTTGACGGACATTCTTATGCAGGTACCTGATGTCAGACATCTGCAGTAGCTGAAGGAGACATTCGAGCAGAATTCTGTGTTGAGTTTCACGTACCAGACGGAGAATGATGGGAAAGCTGCCTTTTCCAGATGTAACAGTCACAGAAAGGAGCGGAGACCTCCACACTGCAGTCTACACTATGGAAAAATCATAGGAATGTGCCTCAATGCCAATAGTGACTGACCAGACAGGTACAAGAAGAGTGTTTTAATGCTTACGTCGACCTGGCTCTCAGCCAACAGCTCAGGATGGAAGCAAGTCGATGAAGAACTATGTAAGGTACGGTAGGTCCTAGTCAACAATTGCTTCTCAAACAGTTTTATTGAAGACGTCATAAAAAGAAAGGTGAAGCGCCATGCAACCTCCGAAGAGTCAACTAACACAACACTTAAACCCCCTATAAGACTGATTTACAGGAACTTCTTTTCGACGGATCATAAAACGGTGGAAAGGGAACTGAAAGACATTATTGATAGAAACGTTATCCGTACAGACACAAATCTGAAAATACAATAGACAATTTTACTACAAAAACAAATAAACGGCCAATCTACTCATGGAAAACTCCCCAGGCACCAAACAGGACGCCCTGAAGGAAACCAACGTCGTCTATGGGGAGTGTAAGCCCCCAAAGAACTCAGTATTTAGGCAAGACAACAACGTCTCATTCCATGCGACTAACAAGGCATTAACAACAGGACTCCATCAAGGAACATATAATCTCTTCTCACAACCAGACCATCACCAGAGAAATCTTAACAAGCAACACAGAAATCATCGATAGGTACAGCGATAGCAGGAGGCTCGACATCAGCCAGGCACTACACATCAAAAAGTCAACACCAGCAATCAACAGCCAATTAATGCACAACTATATTCTACACACTTCAAGGCACTGTATGGGCCAATAGGCCCTCTGCAGTTACTTCCATTCACATGTACCCACCTCACCCAAAACCTTTGTCACCTCACCAAAGACGAATAAAAGCAAGATTTAGGTCAAATGTATCATATACAGTTTACCAAGTGTATCATACGTGTAGTATTAAGTGTAAACAAGTCTATGATAATGTAAAAAGCCCTTACGAAACGTTTCTAGGCATCAGACCATTAATAAAAATGAATTTTGGAGAATTGATATTTCCATTACCACCGACTGTGAAGAAAAACATAAGAAATATTGAGAAATTCGTTTTAGAATTATTAATCTTATCTTTTCGGACATATTCAACAACATATGTTTAGAAGAATGACTGCTATAAATATATATATATATATATATATATATATATAATATATATATATATATATATATATATATATATATATATATATATATATATATATATATGTCGTACCTAATAGCCAGAACGCACTTCTCAGCCTACTATTCAAGGCCCGATTTGCCTAATAAAGCCAAGTTTTCATGAATTAATGTTTTTTTCGTCTACCTAACCTACCTAACCTAACCTAACCTAGCTTTTTTTGGCTATCTAACCTAACCTTACCTATAAATATAGGTTAGGTTAGGTTAGGTAGGGTTGGTTAGGTTCGGTCATATATCTACGTTAATTTTAACTCCAATAAAAAAAAATTGACCTCATACATAGAGAAAAGGGTTGCTTTATTCATTTCATAAGAAAAAAATTATAGTAAATATATTAATTCAGGAAAACTTGGCTATTAGGCAAATCGGGCCTTGAATAGTAGGCTGAGAAGTGAGTTCTGGCTTAGCTAGGTACGACATATATATATATATATATATATACATATATGTAGTACCTAGTAGCCAGAATGCACTTCTCGGCCTACTATGCAAGACCAAATTTGCCTAATAGCCAAGTTTTCATGAATTATTTGTTTTTCGACTACCTAACCAAACCTAACCTAACTTTTTCGGCTACCTAACCTAACCTAACCTATAAAGATGGGTTAGGTTAGGTTAGGTTAGGTAGTCGAGAAAGTTAGATTAGGTTAGGTTAGGTAGGTTAGGTAGTCGAAAAACAATTAACTCATGAAAACTTGGCTTATTAGGCAAATCGGGCCTTGAATAGTAGGCTGAGAAGTGAGTTCTGGCTACTAGGTACGACATATATATATATATATATATATATACATATATGTAGTACCTAGTAGCCAGAACGCACTTCCTCTGCCTACTATGCAAGGCCAGATTTGCTTAATAAGCCAAGTTTTCCTGAATTATTATATTTTCTCTAATTTTTTTCTTATGAAATGATAAAGCTACCCATTTCATTATATATGAGGTCAATTTTTTTTATTGGAGTTAAAATTAACGTAGATATATGACCGAACCTAACCAACCCTACCTAACCTAACCTAACCTATCTTTATAGGTTAGGTTCGGTTAGGTAGCCGAAAAAGTTAGGTTAGGTTAGGTTAGGTAGGTTAGGTAGTCGAAAAACAATTAATTCATGAAATCTTGGCTTATTAGGCAAATTTGGCCTTGCATAGTAGGCTGAGAAGTGCGTTCTGGCTACTAGGTACGACATATATATATATATATATATATATATATATATTATATATATATATATATATATATATATATATATATATATATATATATATATATATGTTGTACCTAGTAGCCAGAAACGTCGTACTCGGCCTACTATGCAAGGCCCGATTTGCCTAATACGCCAAATTTCCTGAATTAATATATTTTCTCTAATTTTTTCTTATGAAATGATAAAGCTACCCATTTCATTACGTATGAGGTAAAAAAAAAATTATTGGAATTAAAATTAACATAGATATATGACCGAACCTAACCAACCCTACCTACCCTAAGCAATCTTTAAGGTTAGGTTAGGTTAGGTTAGGTAGCCGAAAAAGTTAGGTTTAGGTTAGGTTAGGTAGGTTAGGATTGGTCGAAAAATAATTAATTCATGAAACTTGGCTATTAGGCAACATCGGGCCTTGCTTAGTAGGCTGAGAAGTGCTTTCTGGATACTAGGTACGACATTATATAATATATATATATATAGTATATATATATATAAGTATATATATATATACTAGATATATAATACATACATATTATAATATATATAAGTATATATATATACATATATAGATATATATAGATATATATAGATATATACATATATATACATATATATACATATAGATATACATCTATATATATACATATATATACATAGTATGTATATCTATATAGATATATATATAATATATATATATATATATGATAGTAGATATTATATATATATAGTATATGATATATATATACTATATCTATATATATATTATCTATGTATATCTTATATATAGATATATATATATATTATATTATATATACACGAGATGATATATATATAATATATATATATATATATATATTAGATATATATATTATATCATACATACATATATATATACTATATAGATATATATATATAGATATAATATATCACATATATACATATAGATATACATATAGATATACATATATATATATACATATATATATATACATATATATATACATATATATATATACATATATATATATACATATATATATATGTATATATATATATATGTTTCATTGAATATGACGCATATTCTGTATTTATTATTTTCTGGTTTAGGGCTTCTATCCCTCTAACTATTTTCTTATGCATCAGGGCTTATTGAATAGGAGTTCTCCAAAACTCATTTTCGTACTTTAAGGTGAAGAAAAGAAGTGATTTACTATAGAGTGTATTACACTTATTTGTATAATTTGCACGACGTTTCGAACCTCCATGGTTCATTCTCAAGTGAACAGATCTTACAATACTAGTTGATTTTATACCCGCATTAGGTCAGGTGATAATACAATGAAGGTGAAAAACATGGGGGGATACATAAGGGATAAACATAGGGGCTGCAGAAGGCTTATTGGCCCATACGAGGCATCTCCTATCTAAACACAAAGATTAATCCAGTGTAATTGGCCTGTTATGTTGGACATTGTCTTCTGTGTTGGCATCGATATGTTCTTGTCTTGTCCTTACTCTCATGGTGGGTAGAGTAAATAGTTCCGTGATTTGGGTGTTCATGGTAGGTCGCTCTATTCTTATGTGAATTGCCTCAAGAATTTGTAATCTTCTTGAATCTTGGGTTTTGTCTATTATGCAAGTATTCTTGTTCAACATTTCTCTTGTTAGAGTAATGTCATGGGCTTGTCTCATGTGATTCCTAGGGGCACCAGATTGAAGATGGCATGTCAAACGCCTCGTCAGCTTGGTCGACGTCATACCTATGTACTTACATTGAAGGTTACATCCTTCGTGTGGGCAAGTGTACATGTATACAACGCTTGACTGCTGTAGAGGGTTCTCCGTCGGCTTCGGGCTGTTTTTGATAAGGAGTTCGGAAGTCTTCTTGGTTTTGTAGAATATTATCAGGTTTATGTTTTGGTTAGGAGTAGTGCTTTTTACTCCTTTACGGATTATTTCTTTCATTATTCTTTCCTCTTTTATATGTTCACTGTGCATGGTTGATTTGTAATATAATTTTATTGGGGGTGTTGTGGTTTCTGTTCTAGGTTCTGAATTATACCAACGGTCCAAGTGTCTTCTTATAGCAGCGTTTATTTCCGCGTTGCTATATCCGTTGTTCACCAATACCTGAGTTACTCTTTCAAACTCTCTACTCACGTTGCTCCATTCAGAGCAGTGGGTAAGCGCTCGACGAATATAAGCATTGAGAACACTGGCTTTGTATCTTTGGGGGCACTCACTTCTACCGTTAAGGCATAATCCTATGTTGGTGGGCTTGGTATATACGTTGGTGCTTAAAGAGGTTCCTGTTTTTGTTATTAGTACATCCAAGAATGGCAGACTGTTATTTTCACTATTTTCATGTGTAAATCGGAGTACTGACTCTCTCTCTAGGTGTCTTTTTAGGTCAATTAGTTCATCTGAGTCTTTTACTATTACGAATATGTCATCTACATAACGGCAGTATACAGTTGGTTTTTGTCTGCTACTTTTGTCTGCTACTGAAGACCCTATCTTCGATGGTTCCCATGTAAAAATTAGCAAATAAAACTCCTAAGGGGGAGCCCATTGCTACTCCGTCTATTTGTAAATACATGTCTCCTTGTGGACTGATGAAAGGGGCTTCCTTTGTACATGCTTCGAGAAGACTTTTCAAGTGTGGCTCAGGTATGTCTAATTTGGGGTTGCTCTCGTCTCTGTATACTCTGTCCAGTATCATTCCTATGGTTGTGTCGACTGGGACGTTGGTAAAAAGGGATTCAACGTCCAGGGAAGCGATGATTCCATCGGGCTGGGTAGATTTGATCAATTCTAGGAAATCTGCTGATGATTGTAGACTAAACTTACTTGGAGTGTATGGAGTTAGGAGTTCATTGAGTTTCTTTGCCAGGTGATAAGTTGGGGTTGGTATTTGGCTGATTATAGGGCGTAGTGGGTTACCTGGTTTATGCGTCTTAACATTGCCGTAGGCATATCCTAAGCCATAGTCGCCTTGAAGTTTATTGAAATGCACACTACCTTTCTTTGCGTTGATTGCTGTAATTGTTTTGTTTACTTTCCGCTTAAGGTCTTCTACGGGGTTCCTCGTGATTCGTTGAAATTTGGAGTCGTCACTTAGGATGTCGCTAATTTTCTTCATGTATTCATGGGTAGGAATCAATACATATGCTGCTGTTTTGTCGGCTTTTCTTATTGTTACGTCTTTCAGATTTTTTAGTTGTTTCGCTGCTTCTTTGAGTCGTGGGGTTAAGATTGTAGATGAATATGTTCCTCGTTTTTTCCCTGCTTCTGCAAGTAGTTCAGCTTGAAGTGTGTCAGTGGTGATGACTTTTTTGTTGTCTTCTAGCTTATGGATATCGTCCAGAAGCATTTCGATTTCCAGGCGTTTTTGATGCATCTTTGGTTTAGATAAGAATTGACAATTTATCGAAATGCTTCCGGACGATATCCATAAGCTAGAAGACAACAAAAAAGTCATCACCGCTGACACACTTCAAGCTGAACTACTTGCAGAAGCAGGGAAAAAACGAGGAACATATTCATCTACAATCTTAACCCCACGACTCAAAGAAGCAGCGAAACAACTAAAAAATCTGAAAGACGTAACAATAAGAAAAGCCGACAAAACAGCAGCATATGTATTGATTCCTACCCATGAATACATGAAGAAAATTAGCGACATCCTAAGTGACGACTCCAAATTTCAACGAATCACGAGGAACCCCGTAGAAGACCTTAAGCGGAAAGTAAACAAAACAATTACAGCAATCAACGCAAAGAAAGGTAGTGTGCATTTCAATAAACTTCAAGGCGACTATGGCTTAGGATATGCCTACGGCAATGTTAAGACGCATAAACCAGGTAACCCACTACGCCCTATAATCAGCCAAATACCAACCCCAACTTATCACCTGGCAAAGAAACTCAATGAACTCCTAACTCCATACACTCCAAGTAAATTTAGTCTACAATCATCAGCAGATTTCCTAGAATTGATCAAATCTACCCAGCCCGATGGAATCATCGCTTCCCTGGACGTTGAATCCCTTTTTACCAACGTCCCAGTCGACACAACCATAGGAATGATACTGGACAGAGTATACAGAGACGAGAGCACCCCCAAATTAGACATACCTGAGCCACACTTGAAAAGTCTTCTCGAAGCATGTACAAAGGAAGCCCCTTTCATCAGTCCACAAGGAGACATGTATTTACAAATAGACGGAGTAGCAATGGGCTCCCCCTTAGGAGTTTTATTTGCTAATTTTTACATGGGAACCATCGAAGATAGGGTCTTCAGTAGCAGACAAAAACCAACTGTATACTGCCGTTATGTAGATGACATATTCGTAATAGTAAAAGACTCAGATGAACTAATTGACCTAAAAAGACACCTAGAGAGAGAGTCAGTACTCCGATTTACACATGAAAATAGTGAAAATAACAGTCTGCCATTCTTGGATGTACTAATAACAAAAACAGGAACCTCTTTAAGCACCAACGTATATACCAAGCCCACCAACATAGGATTATGCCTTAACGGTAGAAGTGAGTGCCCCCAAAGATACAAAGCCAGTGTTCTCAATGCTTATATTCATCGAGCGCTTACCCACTGCTCTGAATGGAGCAACGTGAGTAGAGAGTTTGAAAGAGTAACTCAGGTATTGGTGAACAACGGATATAGCAACGCGGAAATAAACGCTGCTATAAGAAGACACTTGGACCGTTGGTATAATTCAGAACCTAGAACAGAAACCACAACACCCCCAATAAAATTATATTACAAATCAACCATGCACAGTGAACATATAAAAGAGGAAAGAATAATGAAAGAAATAATCCGTAAAGGAGTAAAAAGCACTACTCCTAACCAAAACATAAACCTGATAATATTCTACAAAACCAAGAAGACTTCCGAACTCCTTATCAAAAACAGCCCGAAGCCGACGGAGAACCCTCTACAGCAGTCAAGCGTTGTATACATGTACACTTGCCCCCACGAAGGATGTAACCTTCAATGTAAGTACATAGGTATGACGTCGACCAAGCTGACGAGGCGTTTGACATGCCATCTTCAATCTGGTGCCCCTAGGAATCACATAAGACAAGCCCATGACATTACTCTAACAAGAGAAATGTTGAACAAGAATACTTGCATAATAGACAAAACCCAAGATTCAAGAAGATTACAAATTCTTGAGGCAATTCACATAAGAATAGAGCGACCTACCATGAACACCCAAATCACGGAACTATTTACTCTACCCACCATGAGAGTAAGGACAAGACAAGAAGTGTTGTTATATTATCATAGCAATATGGAAGTTGTAGTTAAGGACCTGGTGACTCTAGTGGGAGCCCTGAGGACAGAGTTGGACTCTCTGCGGGAGGAGGTGCGTCAGCTTAAAGAACAACGAGAAGTAACGAAGGAGGAGACCAGCAGTAAAGGGACCTCGTCTTGGAGAGTTGCGAAAGACAGGGGCCTTAAGAAGACTTTGATAAAGCCGCCTTCAAACGCCATAGCAACTTCAAATTCATTTGACGTTTTGGAGGACGAGTGCTGTGGAGAGACTGTGGATCGCGCAAAAGGGAAAGCAACGAAGAGAAAGGAAGCGCAGGCCCCTCAGAAAGTAAAGGAAGTACCTAAGCAAACATTAGTTGTGGGAGATTCCCAGATAAGGTATTTGGATAGAACGTTTTGTGCTAGAGATAGGGGGAACAGGTTAAGGGTTTGCTATCCCGGAGCTGGCATTGGTGATATTATAAACAACATGAATGATATTATGGCTGGTAATGGGAACAATCCCATTATTTGCATTAGCGTGGGAGGAAATGATGTTGGTCGAGTCAGGAGTGAGGAACTGATTCAGAGGTATAAAACAGCCATAGAGTTAGTTAGGAGCAAGGGAGGAATCCCGATCATATGTGGCATTCTTCCAAGAAAGGGAGTGGGAAATGAATGGATATCGAGGGCACTTGGTGTCAATTGCCGGCTGGAAAGATATTGCAAATCAAATGCAATATCTTTCATAGACAACTGGGAACACTTCTATGGAAGAAATGAAATGTATGCTCGTGATGGGGTGCATCTATCGAGAGCTGGGGTTGTTGCTGTTGCGAACTCGCTAGAAGAAGTGGTTAGAGGGGTTTGTTTGGGTTTAAACTGTTAGTAGATAGAGGTATGGGAATTGATTTGGAGGAAGGAGGTAATAAAAGTATGTGTTTGTGGGAGAAAGGAATTGGCAAAACGATCAGGGAAAGAGAAGGTCCGCAAAATAACAATTCACTTAGGGTATATTACACTAACAGTAGAAGTCTAAGAAATAAAATTAACGAATTAAATGCTCTTGTCTGCACAGAAAAAATAGATATTATTGCACTTACCGAAACGTGGATGAATGTAGAAAATAGAGAACTATTAGCTGAATATCAAATATATGGATTTAAACTATTTCACACAGATAGATATATTAGACGAGGAGGTGGAGTAGCCATATATGTTAGGGACAATTTGAAATGTAGTCTCAAAGAGGGAATCAAAACAGAGCCACACACAGAAACTATTTGGATTGAATTAAACGAAAAAGCTAATAATATTATAATAGGAGTAATATATAGGCCACCAAATTTAGACAGAATGGAAGCAAAGCATCTATGGGATGAAATATCTAGAGCATCTAGATCTAACAGTATTTATGTCATGGGTGACTTTAATTTTAGCGGAATAAACTGGTTGAACAAAACAGGGAATAGTGAAGCAGAAGATTTTCTAGAATTAATTGACGATTGCTTTCTTACGCAACACATTAAGGAACCAACACGGGAAAATAATATTTTAGATTTAGTGTTAACTAACAGGGAAACGCAAATTAATGACATCGAAATAGGGAGTGAGCTAGGGAGCAGTGATCACAAAGAAATCAGATTTAGCATAGAATGGAATAGACCAGTAGGAGAAAATTCTGTTAAAGTGCCAGATTTTCGAAAAGCTGATTTTAATAGCCTAAGAAATTTTTTGGGTCAAATTGATTGGAAAGGCTTGGGTATGGGGTGTGGGCCGGTCTTGGAGCGAGACATGAACCCAGCGATAGGTGACTTAAATGGGGATTTCGATGTGGATTCAATATATAACTTATTTAAGAATATTCTAAACAAAGCACAGGAACGTAGTATACCATACAAATTGAACAGATCGTATACTAATGACCCAAAGTGGATAACAAAGAATTTGAAGAACCTTATAGGTAAAAAGAGAGCTTGGTACAAAAGGATTAAAAATGGGGAGGTCACTTTAGAACAGGAATTCGTACAACTGGTTAGAAATGTTAAAAAAAGATAGGGAAAGCAAAAAGAAACTATGAAGTTCGCATAGCAGGGCAAGCAAAGACAAATCCTAAAGGGTTTTTTCAGTTATATCGTACTAAGACTAGGGAAAGGATAGGTCCATTAAAAACTGAGACAGGTCAAATAACAGATAGAGATGAAGAGATGAGTAGTATTTTTAATAAATATTTTGTATCTGTATTTACTAAAGAGGAACTTAACAATATGCCTTCAGCCGAACAAGTCTATGTGGGTGGGGACGAGGACAGGTTGACGAGTTTAGCAGTTACCAGGGAGGATGTTCTTAAACAAATAGTAAAACTCAAACCAAACAAATCCCCAGGGCCGGATGAAGTGTTTGCTAGGGTGCTTAAAGAATGCAAAGAGGAGCTTTGTGACCCACTGTCAACCATATTTAATAAATCAATAGAGTCAGGCAGAGTGCCAGAGTTTTGGAAAGTTGCTAATGTGATACCAGTTTTTAAGAAAGGAGATAGATCACTTGCGTCTAACTATCGACCAATTAGCCTAACGTCTATTGTGGGAAAGTTACTCGAATCTATAATAGCAAATAAAATTCGTCTTCATCTTGAAAAACATAAATTAATAATTGAGTCGCAACATGGTTTTATAAATGGCCGTTCATGTTTAACAAATTTGTTATCTTTTTATTCTAGCATTGTTGAGGCAGTTGATAGTGGTAAGGATTGCGATGTTGTATACCTTGACTTTAGCAAAGCTTTTGATACAGTGCCACATGAAAGACTGATTAAAAAAATAGAGTCTCATGGTATTGGGGGTGCTATATTAAGCTGGATTAGGGCATGGCTATACCAAAGGAAACAGAGAGTTAGTATAAATGGAATCAAGTCAGAGTGGGAAAATGTTGTAAGTGGAGTGCCTCAAGGCTCTGTCCTGGGACCTCTGTTGTTTATATATATAAATGATTTAGATTCAGGTTTGAGTAGCAACATTTGCAAATTTGCCGATGATACGAAAATCGGTAGGGAAATTAATTCGGAGGAGGACTCACTATCACTTCAAGTTGATCTAGATAGGGTTTTGAAATGGTCAAAGGATTGGCAGATGCAGTTTAATGCTGATAAATGTAAAGTTCTGAGGTTAGGTAATGATGATAGAGTTACAAGATACGAGCTAGATGGTGTTGTGATTGCGAAGTCGGATTGCGAAAGGGATCTGGGAGTTATGATTAGTAAGAATTTAAAACAAAAGGATCAATGCATAAATGTTCGTAATAAGGCAAATCGGACACTTGGATTTATTAATCGCAGCGTTAGTAACAAGACACCTGGTGTGGTTCTCAAGCTATATCTTGCTCTAGTTAGGCCCCATTTAGATTATGCAGTTCAGTTTTGGTCGCCATATTATAGAATGGATATAAATTCACTTGAACGTGTCCAGCGTAGGATGACTAAGTTAATTCCCCAAATTAGAAATCTTTCATATGAAGAAAGATTAACAAAGCTTAAGTTGCATTCACTGGAAAGGCGAAGAGTTAGGGGTGACATGATAGAGGTTTACAAGTGGATGAATGGACATAACCGGGGGATATTAATAGGGTATTAAAAGTATCAACACAGGACAGAACACGAAACAATGGATATAAATTGGATAAGTTTAGATTTAGGAAAGACTTGGGTAAATACTGGTTCAGTAACAGGGTTGTTGATTTGTGGAACCAATTGCCGCGTAACATTGTGGAGGTGGGGTCCCTCGATTGTTTCAAGCACGGGTTGGACAAGTATATGAGTGGGATTGGGTGGTTATAGAATAGGAGCTGCCTCGTATGGGCCAATAGGCCTTCTGCAGTTACCTTTGTTCTTATGTTCTTATGTTCTTAAGAACATATCGATGCCAACACAGAAGAAAATGTCCAACATAACAGGCCAATTACACTGGATTAATCTTTGTGTTTAGATAGGAGATGCCTCGTATGGGCCAATAAGCCTTCTGCAGCCCTATGTTTATCCCTTATGTATCCCCCCATGTTTTTCACCTTCATTGTATTATCACCTGACCTAATGCGGGTATAAAATCAACTAGTATTGTAAGATCTGTTCACTTGAGAATGAACCATGGAGGTTCGAAACGTCGTGCAAATTATACAAATAAGTGTAATACACTCTATAGTAAATCACTTCTTTTCTTCACCTTAAAAGTACGAAAATGAGTTTTGGAGAACTCCTATTCCAATTAAGCCCTGATGCTAAGAAAATAGTTAGAGGGATAGAAGCCCTAAACCAGAAAATAATAAATACAGAATATGCGGTCATATTCAATGAAACATATATATATATATATATATATATATGTATATATATATATGTATATATATATATGTTATATATATATATGTATATATATATATGTATATATATATATGTATATCTATAAGCCTATACTTGCATAAACCACAAGTGAAGATAAACAATCTTTGGACAACACCCACCAGTGGGACTCGAACCCAGAAAGCACAACTACCTTCCAGTAGCTGGCATAACTAGTATGCTTTAACCCACTACGCCATCAGACCTTACAAAAGAAGTAGATAGTTCGAGATATATATATCTCAAACATCTCTACCTCCCGAAGGCACCAGATGAGTGAGGGGTCAGTCTGCAATTTTCGTCAAGCCACTGTCAATGTGAGAGAACTCGTGTCCAGCTTATAAGCCTATACTTGCATAAACCACAAGTGAAGATAAACAATCTTTGGACAACACCCACCAGTGGGACTCGAACCCAGAAAGCACAACTACCTTCCAGTAGCTGGCATAACTAGTATGCTTTAACCCACTACGCCATCAGACCTTACAAAAGAAGTAGATAGTTCGAGATATATATATCTCAAACATCTCTACCTCCCGAAGGCACCAGATGAGTGAGGGGTCAGTCTGCAATTTTCGTCAAGCCACTGTCAATGTGAGAGAACTCGTGTCCAGCTTATAAGCCTATACTTGCATAAACCACAAGTGAAGATAAACAATCTTTGGACAACACCCACCAGTGGGACTCGAACCCAGAAAGCACAACTACCTTCCAGTAGCTGGCATAACTAGTATGCTTTAACCCACTACGCCATCAGACCTTACAAAAGAAGTAGATAGTTCGAGATATATATATCTCAAACATCTCTACCTCCCGAAGGCACCAGATGAGTGAGGGGTCAGTCTGCAATTTTCGTCAAGCCACTGTCAATGTGAGAGAACTCGTGTCCAGCTTATAAGCCTATACTTGCATAAACCACAAGTGAAGATAAACAATCTTTGGACAACACCCACCAGTGGGACTCGAACCCAGAAAGCACAACTACCTTCCAGTAGCTGGCATAACTAGTATGCTTTAACCCACTACGCCATCAGACCTTACAAAAGAAGTAGATAGTTCGAGATATATATATCTCAAACATCTCAACCTCCCGAAGGCACCAGATGAGTGAGGGGTCAGTCTGCAATTTTCGTCAAGCCACTGTCAATGTGAGAGAACTCGTGTCCAGCTTATAAGCCTATACTTGCATAAACCACAAGTGAAGATAAACAATCTTTGGACAACACCCACCAGTGGGACTCGAACCCAGAAAGCACAACTACCTTCCAGTAGCTGGCATAACTAGTATGCTTTAACCCACTACGCCATCAGACCTTACAAAAGAAGTAGATAGTTCGAGATATATATATCTCAAACATCTCTACCTCCCGAAGGCACCAGATGAGTGAGGGGTCAGTCTGCAATTTTCGTCAAGCCACTGTCAATGTGAGAGAACTCGTGTCCAGCTTATAAGCCTATACTTGCATAAACCACAAGTGAAGATAACAATCTTTGGACAACACCCACCAGTGGGACTCGAACCCAGAAAGCACAACTACCTTCCAGTAGCTGGCATAACTAGTATGCTTTAACCCACTACGCCATCAGACCTTACAAAAGAAGTAGATAGTTCGAGATATATATATCTCAAACATCTCTACCTCCC
>NC_091214.1:13253865-13259016 GCF_040958095.1 Procambarus clarkii
GTAGTCGAAAAACAATTAATTCATGAAAACTTGGCTTATTAGGCAAATTGGGCCTTGCATAGTAGGCTGAGAAGTGCGTTCTGGCTACTAGGTACGACATATATATATATATATATATATATATATATATATATAATATTAATATATATTATATATATATATATATATATATATATATATATATATATATATAATATATTCGTACCTAGTAGCCAGAACGCACTTTTCAGCCTACTATGCAAGGCCTGATTTGCCTAATATGCCAAGTTTTCATGACTTAATTGTTTTTCGACTACCTAACCTACCTAACCTAACCTAACCTAACTTTTTCGGCAACCTAACCTAACCTAACCTATGAAGATAGGTTAGGTTAGGTTAGGTAGGGTTGGTTAGGTTCGGTCATATATCTACGTTAATTTTAACTCCAATAAAAAAAAATTTACCTCATACATAATGAAATGGGTAGCTTTATCATTTCATAAGAAAAAAATAAGAGAAAATATATTAATTCGGGAAAACTTGGCTTATTAGGCAAATCGGGCCTTGCATAGTAGGCTGAGAAGTGAGTTCTGGCTACTAGGTACGACATATATATATATATATATATATATATATATATATATATATATATATATATATATATATATATATATATATATATATGTCGTACCTAGTAGCCAGAACGCACTTCTCGGCCTACTATTCAAGGCCCGATTTGCCTAATAAGCCATGTTTTCATGAATAATTGGTTTTCGACTACCTAACCTACGTACCTAACCTAACCTAACTTTTTCTGCTACCTAACCTAACCTAACCTATAAAGATAGGTTAGGTTAGGTTAGGGGGTTGGTTAGGTTCGGTCATATATCTACGTTAATTTTAACTCCAATAAAAAAAAATTGACCTCATACATAATGAAATGGGTAGCTTTATCATTTCATAAGAAAAAAATTAGAAAAATATATTAATTCAGGAAAACTTGGCTTTTAAGCAAATCGGGCCTTGAATAGTAGGCCAAAAAGTGAGTTCTGGCTACTAGGTACGACATATATATATATATATATATATATATATATATATATATATATATGTCGTACCTAGTAGCCAGAATGCAGTTTTTGGCCTACGATGCAAGGCCCGATTTGCCTAATAAGCCAAGTTTTCCTGAATTAATATTTTTCTCTAATTTTTTTCTTATGAAATGATAAAGCTATCCATTTCATTATGTATGAGGTCATTTTTTTTTATTGGAGTTAAAACTAACGTAGATATATGACCGAACCTAACCAACCCTACCTAACCTAACCTAACCTATCTTTATAGGTTAGGTTCGGTTAGGTAGCCAAAAAAGTTAGGTTAGGTTAGGTTAGGTAGGTTAGGTAGTCGAAAAACAATTAATTCATGAAATTTTGGCTTATTAGGCAAATCGGGCCTTGCACAGTAGGCTGAGAAGTGCGTTCTGGCTACTAGGTACGACATATATATATATATGAATGAAAACTCACACCCCAGAAGTGACTCGAACCCATACTCCCAGAAGCAACGCAACTGGTACTACAGGGCGCCTTAATCCGCTTGACCATCACGGCCGTCAAAAGGAAGTGATAGCCGAGGCTATTTGAGCCACTTCCCCGACCCAAACTCATTCACGTGTGCCCCAAAGAATGAGGTGATTTGGTGAAATGCTATGCCCAAGATTACCATCCGAGTTGCCGTCGGGGAAGTGGCTCAAATAGCCTCGGCTATCACTTCCTTTTGACGGCCGTGATGGTCAAGCGGATTAAGGCGCCCTGTAGTTACCAGTTGCGTTGCTTCTGGAGTATGGGTTCGAGTCACTTCTGGGTGTGAGTTTTCATTCGCATATAGTCCTGGGGACCATTCAGGCTTGTTCGCATTTGTGTTCCTCACGTGTGCCCCAAAGAATGAGGTGATTTGGTGAAATGCTATGCCCATGATTACCATCCGAGTTGCCGTCGGGGAAGTGGCTCAAATAGCCTCGGCTATCACTTCCTTTTGACGGCCGTGATGGTCAAGCGGATTAAGGCGCCCTGTAGTTACCAGTTGCGTTGCTTCTGGGAGTATGGGTTCGAGTCACTTCTGGGGTGTGAGTTTTCATTCGCATATAGTCCTGGGGACCATTCAGGCTTGTTCGCATTTGTGTTCCTCACGTGTGCCCCAAAGAATGAGGTGATTTGGTGAAATGCTATGCCCAAGATTACCATCCGAGTTGCCGTCGGGGAAGTGGCTCAAATAGCCTCGGCTATCACTTCCTTTTGACGGCCGTGATGGTCAAGCGGATTAAGGCGCCCTGTAGTTACCAGTTGCGTTGCTTCTGGGAGTATGGGTTCGAGTCACTTCTGGGGTTGAGTTTTTCATTCGCATATAGTCCTGGGGACCATTCAGGCTTGTTCGCATTTGTGTTCCTCACGTGTGCCCCAAAGAATGAGGTGATTTGGTGAAATGCTATGCCCAAGATTACCATCCGAGTTGCCGTCGGGAAGTGGCTCAAATAGTCTCGGCTATCACTTCCTTTTGACGGCCGTGATGGTCAAGCGGATTAAGGCGCCCTGTAGTTACCAGTTGCGTTGCTTCTGGGAGTATGGGTTCGAGTCACTTCTGGGGTGTGAGTTTCATTCGCATATAGTCCTGGGGACCATTCAGGCTTGTTCGCATTTGTGTTCCTCACGTGTGCCCCAAAGAATGAGGTGATTTGGTGAAATGCTATGCCCAAGATTACCATCCGAGTTGCCGTCGGGGAAGTGGCTCAAATAGCCTCGGCTATCACTTCCTTTTGACGGCCGTGATGGTCAAGCGGATTAAGGCGCCCTGTAGTTACCAGTTGCGTTGCTTCTGGGAGTATGGGTTCGAGTCACTTCTGGGGTGTGAGTTTTCATTCGCATATAGTCCTGGGGACCATTCAGGCTTGTTCGCATTTGTGTTCCTCACGTGTGCCCCAAAGAATGAGGTGATTTGGTGAAATGCTATGCCCAAGATTACCATCCGAGTTGCCGTCGGGGAAGTGGCTCAAATAGCCTCGGCTATCACTTCCTTTTGACGGCCGTGATGGTCAAGCGGATTAAGGCGCCCTGTAGTTACCAGTTGCGTTGCTTCTGGGAGTATGGGTTCGAGTCACTTCTGGGGTGTGAGTTTTCATTCGCATATAGTCCTGGGGACCATTCAGGCTTGTTCGCATATATTAATATATATATATATATATATATATATATATATATATATATATATATATATATATATATATATATATATACATATATATATATATACATATACATATATATATACATATATATACATATACTATACATATATATATATACATATACATATATATATACATATATATATAAAACATATATATATACATATATATATAAACATATATATATATATATATCTATATATATATATATATATATTATATATATATATATATCTATATATATAATATATATATATATATATTATTAATATGACCGAAAAAGTAAGATTAATAATTCTAACACGAATTTTCTCAATCTTTCGTACATTACGCTTCACTGTTGAGGTAAATCAAAATCAATTCTCCAAAATCATTTTTATTTCTAGTCTGACGCGACACGGGCACGTTTCGTAAAACTTATTACATTTTCAAAGACTTTAGTTCACAAATACACAACTGAATAGAACTTACGTATCTCCGATTTTATATCTACATTTGAGTGAGGTGGAAGGGGTGATGTGGCATTAACATTAGACAGAACAAAATGTGGTATTAATAGGGTATTAATTTCATCAACACAAGACAGAACAAGAGTATTAATAGGGTATTAATTTCATCAACACAAGACAGAACACGAACAATGGATATTGAATAGAAGTGTTTGTAGAAAGCCTATTGGTCCATATTTCTTGATGCTTCTATATTGGAGCGGAGTCTTGAGGTGGGTAGAAATAGTTGTGCAATAATTGGCTGTTGATTGCTGGTGTTGACTTCTTGATGTGTAGTGCCTCGCAAACGTCAAGCCGCCTGCTATCGCTGTATCTATCGATGATTTCTGTGTTGTTTACTAGGATTTCTCTGGCGATGGTTTGGTTGTGGGAAGAGATTATATGTTCCTTAATGGAGCCCTGTTGCTTATGCATCGTTAAACGCCTAGAAAGAGATGTTGTTGTCTTGCCTATACACTGGGTTTTTTGGAGCTTACAGTCCCCAAGTGGGCATTTGAAGGCATAGACGACGTTAGTCTGTTTTAAAGCGTTCTGTTTTGTGTCTGGAGAATTTCTCATGAGTAGGCTGGCCGTTTTTCTGGTTTTATAGTAAATCGTCAGTTGTATCCTCTGATTTTTGTCTGTAGGGATAACGTTTCTATTAACAATATCTTTCAGGACCCTTTCCTCCGTTTTGAGGGTTGAAAGAAGTTCCTGTAAATAGTCTAATAGGGGGTATAGGTGTTGTGTTAGTTGTCTCTTCAGAGGTTGCATGACTTTTCACTTTCCTTCTTATGATGTCTTCGACGAAACCATTGGAGAAGCCGTTATTGACTAGGACCTGCCTTACCCTACAGAGTTCTTCGTCGACTTGCTTCCATTCTGAGCTGTGGCTGAGAGCACGGTCGACATATGCGTTAACAACACTCCTCTTGTACCTGTCTGGGCAGTCGCTGTTGGCATTTAGGCACATTCCTATGTTCGTTTCCTTAGTATAGACTGCAGTGTGGAAACCTCCGCCCTTTTCCATGACTGTTACATCTAGAAAGGGCAGCTTCCATCCTTTTCCATCTCGTAAGTGAAACGCAGCACGGAACTCTGCTCAAATGCCTCCTTCAGCTCCTGCAGATATCTGACATCAGGTACCTGTGTAAAAATGTCGTCAACATACCTGCAGTATATGGCCGGTTTCAAGTTCATGTCGACTAAGACTCCAACAGTGAAGCGTAATGTACGAAAGATTGAGAAAATTCGTGTTAGAATTATTAATCTTACTTTTTCGGTCATATTTAATAATATATGTCTACAGGAAAGACTGCTACCAAAATATACTAATATAAATATATATATATATATATATATATATATATATATATATATATACATTATTTTTTTTTTTTTTTTTTTTTTTAAATTAGGGAAGGGAGTACCACCTCTAGCTGG
>NC_091214.1:13259516-13309516 GCF_040958095.1 Procambarus clarkii
TCATGTCATCTTGGGGGGTTTAGTGCTGGGTGTGCTAGCCCACAGTCACTCATGTCATCTTGGGGGTTTAGTGCTGGGTGTGCCTAGCCCACAGTCACTCATGTCATCTTGGGGGGTTTAGTGCTGGGTGTGCTAGCCCACAGTCACTCATGTCATCTTGGGGGGTTTAGTGCTGGGTGTGCTAGCCCACAGTCACTCATGTCATCTTGGGGGGTTTAGTGCTGGGTGTGCTAGCCCACAGTCACTCATGTCATCTTGTGGGGTTTAGTGCTGGGTGTGCTAGCCCACAGTCACTCATGTCATCTTGGGGGGTTTAGTGCTGGGTGTGCTAGCCCACAGTCACTCATGTCATCTTGTGGGGTTTAGTGCTGGGTGTGCTAGCCCACAGTCACTCATGTCATCTTGGTGGGGTTTAGTGCTGGGTGTGCCTAGCCCACAGTCACTCATGTCATCTTGTGGGGGTTTAGTGCTGGGTGTGCTAGCCCACAGTCACTCATGTCATCTTGGGGGGTTTAGTGCTGGGTGTGCCAGCCCACAGTCACTCATGTCATCTTGGGGGGTTTAGTGCTGGGTGTGCTAGCCCACAGTCACTCATGTCATCTTGTGGGGTTTAGTGCTGGGTGTGCCTAGCCCACAGTCACTCATGTCATCTTGGGGGGTTTAGTGCTGGGTGTGCCTAGCCCACAGTCACTCATGTCATCTTGGGGGGTTTAGTGCTGGGTGTGCCTAGCCCACAGTCACTCATGTCATCTTGGGGGGTTTAGTGCTGGGTGTGCCTAGCCCACAGTCACTCATGTCATCTTGGGGGGTTTAGTGCTGGGTGTGCCAGCCCACAGTCACTCATGTCATCTTGGGGGGTTTAGTGCTGGGTGTGCCTAGCCCACAGTCACTCATGTCATCTTGGGGGGTTTAGTGCTGGGTGTGCCAGCCCACAGTCACTCATGTCATCTTGTGGGGTTTAGTGCTGGGTGTGCCTAGCCCACAGTCACTCATGTCATCTTGGGGGGTTTAGTGCTGGGTGTGCCTAGCCCACAGTCACTCATGTCATCTTGGGGGGTTTAGTGCTGGGTGTGCCTAGCCCACAGTCACTCATGTCATCTTGGGGGGTTTAGTGCTGGGTGTGCCAGCCCACAGTCACTCATGTCATCTTGTGGGGTTTAGTGCTGGGTGTGCTAGCCCACAGTCACTCATGTCATCTTGGGGGGTTTAGTGCTGGGTGTGCCAGCCCACAGTCACTCATGTCATCTTGGGGGGTTTAGTGCTGGGTGTGCTAGCCCACAGTCACTCATGTCATCTTGGGGGGTTTAGTGCTGGGTGTGCTAGCCCACAGTCACTCATGTCATCTTGGGGGGTTTAGTGCTGGGTGTGCTAGCCCACAGTCACTCATGTCATCTTGGGGGGTTTAGTGCTGGGTGTGCTAGCCCACAGTCACTCATGTCATCTTGGGGGGTTTAGTGCTGGGTGTGCTAGCCCACAGTCACTCATGTCATCTTGTGGGGTTTAGTGCTGGGTGTGCTAGCCCACAGTCACTCATGTCATCTTGTGGGGTTTAGTGCTGGGTGTGCCAGCCCACAGTCACTCATGTCATCTTGGGGGGTTTAGTGCTGGGTGTGCTAGCCCACAGTCACTCATGTCATCTTGGGGGGTTTAGTGCTGGGTGTGCTAGCCCACAGTCACTCATGTCATCTTGGGGGTTTAGTGCTGGGTGTGCTAGCCCACAGTCACTCATGTCATCTTGGGGGGTTTAGTGCTGGGTGTGCTAGCCCACAGTCACTCATGTCATCTTGGGGGGTTTAGTGCTGGGTGTGCTAGCCCACAGTCACTCATGTCATCTTGGGGGGTTTAGTGCTGGGTGTGCCTAGCCCACAGTCACTCATGTCATCTTGTGGGGGTTTAGTGCTGGGTGTGCTAGCCCACAGTCACTCATGTCATCTTGGGGGGTTTAGTGCTGGGTGTGCCAGCCCACAGTCACTCATGTCATCTTGGGGGGTTTAGTGCTGGGTGTGCTAGCCCACAGTCACTCATGTCATCTTGGGGGGTTTAGTGCTGGGTGTGCTAGCCCACAGTCACTCATGTCATCTTGGGGGGTTTAGTGCTGGGTGTGCCTAGCCCACAGTCACTCATGTCATCTTGGGGGGTTTAGTGCTGGGTGTGCCAGCCCACAGTCACTCATGTCATCTTGGGGGGTTTAGTGCTGGGTGTGCTAGCCCACAGTCACTCATGTCATCTTGGGGGGTTTAGTGCTGGGTGTGCCAGCCCACAGTCACTCATGTCATCTTGGGGGGTTTAGTGCTGGGTGTGCCAGCCCACAGTCACTCATGTCATCTTGGGGGGTTTAGTGCTGGGTGTGCCAGCCCACAGTCACTCATGTCATCTTGGGGGGTTTAGTGCTGGGTGTGCCTAGCCCACAGTCACTCATGTCATCTTGGGGGGTTTAGTGCTGGGTGTGCTAGCCCACAGTCACTCATGTCATCTTGGGGGGTTTAGTGCTGGGTGTGCTAGCCCACAGTCACTCATGTCATCTTGGGGGGTTTAGTGCTGGGTGTGCTAGCCCACAGTCACTCATGTCATCTTGGGGGGTTTAGTGCTGGGTGTGCCTAGCCCACAGTCACTCATGTCATCTTGGGGGGTTTAGTGCTGGGTGTGCCTAGCCCACAGTCACTCATGTCATCTTGGGGGGTTTAGTGCTGGGTGTGCCTAGCCCACAGTCACTCATGTCATCTTGGGGGGTTTAGTGCTGGGTGTGCCAGCCCACAGTCACTCATGTCATCTTGGGGGGTTTAGTGCTGGGTGTGCTAGCCCACAGTCACTCATGTCATCTTGGGGGGTTTAGTGCTGGGTGTGCTAGCCCACAGTCACTCATGTCATCTTGGGGGGTTTAGTGCTGGGTGTGCTAGCCCACAGTCACTCATGTCATCTTGGGGGGTTTAGTGCTGGGTGTGCTAGCCCACAGTCACTCATGTCATCTTGGGGGGTTTAGTGCTGGGTGTGCTAGCCCACAGTCACTCATGTCATCTTGGGGGGTTTAGTGCTGGGTGTGCTAGCCCACAGTCACTCATGTCATCTTGGGGGGTTTAGTGCTGGGTGTGCTAGCCCACAGTCACTCATGTCATCTTGGGGGGTTTAGTGCTGGGTGTGCTAGCCCACAGTCACTCATGTCATCTTGGGGGGTTTAGTGCTGGGTGTGCTAGCCCACAGTCACTCATGTCATCTTGGGGGGTTTAGTGCTGGGTGTGCTAGCCCACAGTCACTCATGTCATCTTGTGGGGTTTAGTGCTGGGTGTGCCAGCCCACAGTCACTCATGTCATCTTGGGGGGTTTAGTGCTGGGTGTGCCTAGCCCACAGTCACTCATGTCATCTTGTGGGGTTTAGTGCTGGGTGTGCCAGCCCACAGTCACTCATGTCATCTTGGGGGGTTTAGTGCTGGGTGTGCCTAGCCCACAGTCACTCATGTCATCTTGGGGGGTTTAGTGCTGGGTGTGCTAGCCCACAGTCACTCATGTCATCTTGGGGGGTTTAGTGCTGGGTGTGCTAGCCCACAGTCACTCATGTCATCTTGTGGGGTTTAGTGCTGGGTGTGCCTGCCCACAGTCACTCATGTCATCTTGGGGGGTTTAGTGCTGGGTGTGCTAGCCCACAGTCACTCATGTCATCTTGGGGGGTTTAGTGCTGGGTGTGCTAGCCCACAGTCACTCATGTCATCTTGGGGGGTTTAGTGCTGGGTGTGCTAGCCCACAGTCACTCATGTCATCTTGTGGGGTTTAGTGCTGGGTGTGCTAGCCCACAGTCACTAATGTCATCTTGTGGGGTTTAGTGCTGGGTGTGCCAGCCCACAGTCACTAATGTCATCTTGTGGGGTTTAGTGCTGGGTGTGCCAGCCCACAGTCACTCATGTCATCTTGTGGGGTTTAGTGCTGGGTGTGCCAGCCCACAGTCACTAATGTCATCTTGTGGGGTTTAGTGCTGGGTGTGCTAGCCCACAGTCACTCATGTCATCTTGTGGGGTTTAGTGCTGGGTGTGCTAGCCCACAGTCACTAATGTCATCTTGGGGGGTTTAGTGCTGGGTGTGCTAGCCCACAGTCACTAATGTCATCTTGGGGGGTTTAGTGCTGGGTGTGCCAGCCCACAGTCACTCATGTCATCTTGGGGGGTTTAGTGCTAGGTGTGCCAGCCCACAGTCACTCATGTCATCTTGTGGGGGCTTTATGCTGGGTGTGCTAGCCCACAGTCACTCATGTCATCTTGGGGGGTTTAGTGCTGGGTGTGCCAGCCCACAGTCACTCATGTCATCTTGTGGGGACTTTATGCTGGGTGTGCTAGCCCACAGTCACTAATGTCATCTTGTGGGGTTTAGTGCTGGGTGTGCTAGCCCACAGTCACTAATGTCATCTTGGGGGGTTTAGTGCTGGGTGTGCCAGCCCACAGTCACTCATGTCATCTTGGGGGTTTAGTGCTGGGTGTGCCAGCCCACAGTCACTCATGTCATCTTGTGGGGGCTTTATGTTGGGTGTGCTAGCCCACAGTCACTCATGTCATCTTGGGGGGTTTAGTGCTGGGTGTGCCAGCCCACAGTCACTAATGTCATCTTGGGGGGTTTAGTGCTGGGTGTGCTAGCCCACAGTCACTAATGTCATCTTGGGGGGTTTAGTGCTGGGTGTGCCAGCCCACATCGCTCATGTCATCTTGTGGGGTTTAGTGCTGGGTGTGCCAGCCCACAGTCACTCGTGTCATCTTGGGGGGTTTAGTGCTAGGGTGTGCCAGCCCACAGTCACTAATGTCATCTTGGGGGGTTTAGTGCTGGGTGTGCTAGCCCACAGTCACTCATGTCATCTTGGGGGTTAAGTGCTGGGTGTGCTAGCCCACAGTCACTCATGTCATCTTGTGGGGTTTAGTGCTGGGTGTGCTAGCCCACAGTCACTAATGTCATCTTGGGGGGTTTAGTGCTGGGTGTGCCAGCCCACAGTCACTAATGTCATCTTGGGGGGTTTAGTGCTGGGTGTGCTAGCCCACAGTCACTAATGTCATCTTGGGGGGCCTTAATGCTCGGTGTGCTCAGCCCACAGTCACTCATGTCATCTTGGGGGGTTTAGTGCTGGGTGTGCTAGCCCACAGTCACTAATGTCATCTTGTGGGGTTTAGTGCTGGGTGTGCTAGCCCACAGTCACTCATGTCATCTTGGGGGGTTTAGTGCTGGGTGTGCTAGCCCACAGTCACTCATGTCATCTTGGGGGGTTTAGTGCTGGGTGTGCTAGCCCACAGTCACTCATGTCATCTTGGGGGGGGTTTAGTGCTGGGTGTGCTAGCCCACAGTCACTCATATCATCTTGGGGGGGTTTAGTGCTGGGTGTGCTAGCCCACAGTCACTCATGTCATCTTGGGGGTTTAGTGCTGGGTGTGCTAGCCCACAGTCACTCATGTCATCTTGGGGGGTTTAGTGCTGGGTGTGCTAGCCCACAGTCACTAATGTCATCTTGTGGGGTTTAGTGCTGGGTGTGCTAGCCCACAGTCACTCATGTCATCTTGGGGGGTTTAGTGCTGGGTGTGCTAGCCCACAGTCACTCATGTCATCTTGTGGGGTTTAGTGCTGGGTGTGTCAGCCCACAGTCACTCATGTCATCTTGTGGGGTTTAGTGCTGGGTGTGCCAGCCCACAGTCACTCATGTCATCTTGTGGGGTTTAGTGCTGGGTGTGCCAGCCCACAGTCACTCATGTCATCTTGGGGGGTTTAGTGCTGGGTGTGCCAGCCCACAGTCACTCATGTCATCTTGGGGGGTTTAGTGCTGGGTGTGCTAGCCCACAGTCACTAATGTCATCTTGTGGGGTTTAGTGCTGGGTGTGCCAGCCCACAGTCACTCATGTCATCTTGGGGGGTTTAGTGCTGGGTGTGCTAGCCCACAGTCACTCATGTCATCTTGGGGGGTTTAGTGCTGGGTGTGCTAGCCCACAGTCACTCATGTCATCTTGGGGGGTTTAGTGCTGGGTGTGCTAGCCCACAGTCACTCATGTCATCTTGTGGGGTTTAGTGCTGGGTGTGCCAGCCCACAGTCACTCATGTCATCTTCGGGGGGGGGTTAGTGCTGGGTGTGCCAGCCCACAGTCACTCATGTCATCTTGGGGGGTTTAGTGCTGGGTGTGCCAGCCCACAGTCACTCATGTCATCTTGGGGGGTTTAGTGCTGGGTGTGCCAGCCCACAGTCACTAATGTCATCTTGGGAGGGGTTTAGTGCTGGGTGTGCTAGCCCACAGTCACTAATGTCATCTTGGGGGGTTTAGTGCTGGGTGTGCCAGCCCACAGTCACTAATGTCATCTTGGGGGGTTTAGTGCTGGGTGTGCTAGCCCACAGTCACTCATGTCATCTTGTGGGGTTTAGTGCTGGGTGTGCTAGCCCACAGTCACTAATGTCATCTTGGGGGGTTTAGTGCTGGGTGTGCCAGCCCACAGTCACTCATGTCATCTTAGGGGGGGTTAAGTGCTGGGTGTGCTAGCCCACAGTCACTCATGTCATCTTGTGGGGTTGAGTGCTGGGTGTGCTAGCCCACAGTCACTAATGTCATCTTGGGGGGTTTAGTGCTGGGTGTGCCAGCCCACAGTCACTCATGTCATCTTAGGGGGGGTTAAGTGCTGGGTGTGCCTGCCCACAGTCACTCATGTCATCTTGGGGGGTTTAGTGCTGGGTGTGCTAGCCCACAGTCACTAATGTCATCTTGGGGGGTTTAGTGCTGGGTGTGCTAGCCCACAGTCACTCATGTCATCTTAGGGGGGTTTAGTGCTGGGTGTGCCTGCCCACAGTCACTCATGTCATCTTGGGGGGTTTAGTGCTGGGTGTGCTAGCCCACAGTCACTCATGTCATCTTGGGGGGTTTAGTGCTGGGTGTGCTAGCCCACAGTCACTCATGTCATCTTGGGGGGTTTAGTGCTGGGTGTGCTAGCCCACAGTCACTCATGTCATCTTGTGGGGTTTAGTGCTGGGTGTGCTAGCCCACAGACACTAATGTCATCTTGTGGGGTTTAGTGCTGGGTGTGCCAGCCCACAGTCACTAATGTCATCTTGTGGGGTTTAGTGCTGGGTGTGCCAGCCCACAGTCACTCATGTCATCTTGTGGGGTTTAGTGCTGGGTGTGCCAGCCCACAGTCACTCATGTCATCTTGTGGGGTTTAGTGCTGGGTGTGCTAGCCCACAGTCACTCATGTCATCTTGTGGGGTTTAGTGCTGGGTGTGCTAGCCCACAGTCACTAATGTCATCTTGGGGGGTTTAGTGCTGGGTGTGCTAGCCCACAGTCACTAATGTCATCTTGGGGGGTTTAGTGCTGGGTGTGCCAGCCCACAGTCACTCATGTCATCTTGGGGGGTTTAGTGCTAGGGTGTGCCAGCCCACAGTCACTCATGTCATCTTGTGGGGGGTTTAGTGCTGGGTGTGCTAGCCCACAGTCACTCATGTCATCTTGGGGGGTTTAGTGCTGGGTGTGCCAGCCCACAGTCACTCATGTCATCTTGGGGGGTTTAGTGCTGGGTGTGCTAGCCCACAGTCACTAATGTCATCTTGTGGGGTTTAGTGCTGGGTGTGCTAGCCCACAGTCACTAATGTCATCTTGGGGGGTTTAGTGCTGGGTGTGCCAGCCCACAGTCACTCATGTCATCTTGGGGGTTTAGTGCTGGGTGTGCCAGCCCACAGTCACTCATGTCATCTTGTGGGGGCTTTATGTTGGGTGTGCTAGCCCACAGTCACTCATGTCATCTTGGGGGGTTTAGTGCTGGGTGTGCCAGCCCACAGTCACTAATGTCATCTTGGGGGGTTTAGTGCTGGGTGTGCTAGCCCACAGTCACTAATGTCATCTTGGGGGGTTTAGTGCTGGGTGTGCCAGCCCACAGTCGCTCATGTCATCTTGTGGGGTTTAGTGCTGGGTGTGCCAGCCCACAGTCACTCAGTGTCATCTTGGGGGGTTTAGTGCTGGGTGTGCCAGCCCACAGTCACTAATGTCATCTTGGGGGGTTTAGTGCTGGGTGTGCTAGCCCACAGTCACTCATGTCATCTTGGGGGGTTAAGTGCTGGGTGTGCTAGCCCACAGTCACTCATGTCATCTTGTGGGGTTTAGTGCTGGGTGTGCTAGCCCACAGTCACTAATGTCATCTTGGGGGGTTTAGTGCTGGGTGTGCCAGCCCACAGTCACTAATGTCATCTTGGGGGGTTTAGTGCTGGGTGTGCTAGCCCACAGTCACTAATGTCATCTTGGGGGGCTTAAGTGCTCGGGTGTGCTCAGCCCACAGTCACTCATGTCATCTTGGGGGGTTTAGTGCTGGGTGTGCAAGCCCACAGTCACTAATGTCATCTTGTGGGGTTTAGTGCTGGGTGTGCTAGCCCACAGTCACTCATGTCATCTTGGGGGGTTTAGTGCTGGGTGTGCTAGCCCACAGTCACTCATGTCATCTTGGGGGGTTTAGTGCTGGGTGTGCTAGCCCACAGTCACTCATATCATCTTGGGGGGGTTTAGTGCTGGGTGTGCTAGCCCACAGTCACTCATGTCATCTTGGGGGGGTTTAGTGCTGGGTGTGCTAGCCCACAGTCACTCATGTCATCTTGGGGGGTTTAGTGCTGGGTGTGCTAGCCCACAGTCACTCATGTCATCTTGGGGGGTTTAGTGCTGGGTGTGCTAGCCCACAGTCACTAATGTCATCTTGTGGGGTTTAGTGCTGGGTGTGCTAGCCCACAGTCACTCATGTCATTTTGGGGGGTTTAGTGCTGGGTGTGCTAGCCCACAGTCACTCATGTCATCTTGTGGGGTTTAGTGCTGGGTGTGTCAGCCCACAGTCACTCATGTCATCTTGTGGGGTTTAGTGCTGGGTGTGCCAGCCCACAGTCACTCATGTCATCTTGTGGGGTTTAGTGCTGGGTGTGCCAGCCCACAGTCACTCATGTCATCTTGGGGGGGTTTAGTGCTGGGTGTGCCAGCCCACAGTCACTCATGTCATCTTGGGGGGTTTAGTGCTGGGTGTGCAAGCCCACAGTCACTAATGTCATCTTGTGGGGTTTAGTGCTGGGTGTGCCAGCCCACAGTCACTCATGTCATCTTGGGGGGTTTAGTGCTGGGTGTGCTAGCCCACAGTCACTCATGTCATCTTGGGGGGTTTAGTGCTGGGTGTGCTAGCCCACAGTCACTCATGTCATCTTGGGGGGTTTAGTGCTGGGTGTGCTAGCCCACAGTCACTCATGTCATCTTGTGGGGTTTAGTGCTGGGTGTGCCAGCCCACAGTCACTCATGTCATCTTCGGGGGGGGGGTTAGTGCTGGGTGTGCCAGCCCACAGTCACTCATGTCATCTTGGGGGGTTTTAGTGCTGGGTGTGCCAGCCCACAGTCACTCATGTCATCTTGGGGGGTTTAGTGCTGGGTGTGCCAGCCCACAGTCACTAATGTCATCTTGTGGGGTTTAGTGCTGGGTGTGCTAGCCCACAGTTACTCATGTCATCTTGTGGGGTTTAGTGCTGGGTGTGCTAGCCCACAGTCACTAATGTCATCTTGGGGGGTTTAGTGCTGGGTGTGCTAGCCCACAGTCACTAATGTCATCTTGGGGGGTTTAGTGCTGGGTGTGCCAGCCCACAGTCACTCATGTCATCTTGGGGGGTTTAGTGCTAGGTGTGCCAGCCCACAGTCACTCATGTCATCTTGTGGGGGCTTTATGCTGGGTGTGCTAGCCCACAGTCACTCATGTCATCTTGGGGGGTTTAGTGCTGGGTGTGCCAGCCCACAGTCACTCATGTCATCTTGTGGGGACTTTATGCTGGGTGTGCTAGCCCACAGTCACTAATGTCATCTTGTGGGGTTTAGTGCTGGGTGTGCTAGCCCACAGTCACTAATGTCATCTTGGGGGGTTTAGTGCTGGGTGTGCCAGCCCACAGTCACTCATGTCATCTTGGGGGTTTTAGTGCTGGGTGTGCCAGCCCACAGTCACTCATGTCATCTTGTGGGGGCTTTATGTTGGGTGTGCTAGCCCACAGTCACTCATGTCATCTTGGGGGGTTTAGTGCTGGGTGTGCCAGCCCACAGTCACTAATGTCATCTTGGGGGGTTTAGTGCTGGGTGTGCTAGCCCACAGTCACTAATGTCATCTTGGGGGGTTTAGTGCTGGGTGTGCCAGCCCACATCGCTCATGTCATCTTGTGGGGTTTAGTGCTGGGTGTGCCAGCCCACAGTCACTCGTGTCATCTTGGGGGGTTTAGTGCAGGGTGTGCCAGCCCACAGTCACTAATGTCATCTTGGGGGGTTTAGTGCTGGGTGTGCTAGCCCACAGTCACTCATGTCATCTTGGGGGTTAAGTGCTGGGTGTGCTAGCCCACAGTCACTCATGTCATCTTGTGGGGTTTAGTGCTGGGTGTGCTAGCCCACAGTCACTAATGTCATCTTGGGTGGTTTAGTGCTGGGTGTGCCAGCCCACAGTCACTAATGTCATCTTGGGGGGTTTAGTGCTGGGTGTGCTAGCCCACAGTCACTAATGTCATCTTGGGGGGCCTTAATGCTCGGTGTGTCAGCCCACAGTCACTCATGTCATCTTGGGGGGTTTAGTGCTGGGTGTGCAAGCCCACAGTCACTAATGTCATCTTGTGGGGTTTAGTGCTGGGTGTGCTAGCCCACAGTCACTCATGTCATCTTGGGGGGTTTAGTGCTGGGTGTGCTAGCCCACAGTCACTCATGTCATCTTGGGGGGTTTAGTGCTGGGTGTGCTAGCCCACAGTCACTCATATCATCTTGGGGGGGGTTTAGTGCTGGGTGTGCTAGCCCACAGTCACTCATATCATCTTGGGGGGGTTTAGTGCTGGGTGTGCTAGCCCACAGTCACTCATGTCATCTTGGGGGTTTAGTGCTGGGTGTGCTAGACCACAGTCACTCATGTCATCTTGGGGGGTTTAGTGCTGGGTGTGCTAGCCCACAGTCACTAATGTCATCTTGTGGGGTTTAGTGCTGGGTGTGCTAGCCCACAGTCACTCATGTCATTTTGGGGGGTTTAGTGCTGGGTGTGCTAGCCCACAGTCACTCATGTCATCTTGTGGGGTTTAGTGCTGGGTGTGTCAGCCCACAGTCACTCATGTCATCTTGTGGGGTTTAGTGCTGGGTGTGCCAGCCCACAGTCACTCATGTCATCTTGTGGGGTTTAGTGCTGGGTGTGCCAGCCCACAGTCACTCATGTCATCTTGGGGGGGTTTAGTGCTGGGTGTGCCAGCCCACAGTCACTCATGTCATCTTGGGGGGTTTAGTGCTGGGTGTGCAAGCCCACAGTCACTAATGTCATCTTGTGGGGTTTAGTGCTGGGTGTGCCAGCCCACAGTCACTCATGTCATCTTGGGGGGTTTAGTGCTGGGTGTGCTAGCCCACAGTCACTCATGTCATCTTGGGGGGTTTAGTGCTGGGTGTGCTAGCCCACAGTCACTCATGTCATCTTGGGGGGTTTAGTGCTGGGTGTGCTAGCCCACAGTCACTCATGTCATCTTGTGGGGTTTAGTGCTGGGTGTGCCAGCCCACAGTCACTCATGTCATCTTCGGGGGGGGGGTTAAGTGCTGGGTGTGCCAGCCCACAGTCACTCATGTCATCTTGGGGGGTTTTGTGCTGGGTGTGCCAGCCCACAGTCACTCATGTCATCTTGGGGGGTTTAGTGCTGGGTGTGCCAGCCCACAGTCACTAATGTCATCTTGGGAGGTGTTTAGTGCTGGGTGTGCTAGCCCACAGTCACTAATGTCATCTTGGGGGGTTTAGTGCTGGGTGTGCCAGCCCACAGTCACTAATGTCATCTTGGGGGGTTTAGTGCTGGGTGTGCTAGCCCACAGTCACTCATGTCATCTTGTGGGGTTTAGTGCTGGGTGTGCTAGCCCACAGTCACTAATGTCATCTTGGGGGGTTTAGTGCTGGGTGTGCCAGCCCACAGTCACTCATGTCATCTTAGGGGGGGTTAAGTGCTGGGTGTGCTAGCCCACAGTCACTCATGTCATCTTGTGGGGTTGAGTGCTGGGTGTGCTAGCCCACAGTCACTAATGTCATCTTGGGGGGCCTTAATGCTGGGTGTGCCAGCCCACAGTCACTCATGTCATCTTGGGGGGCCTTAATGCTGGGTGTGCCAGCCCACAGTCACTCATGTCATCTTGGGGGGTTTAGTGCTGGGTGTGCTAGCCCACAGTCACTAATGTCATCTTGGGGGGCCTTAATGCTGGGTGTGCCAGCCCACAGTCACTCATGTCATCTTGGGGGGTTTAGTGCTGGGTGTGCTAGCCCACAGTCACTCATGTCATCTTGGGGGGTTTAGTGCTGGGTGTGCTAGCCCACAGTCACTCATGTCATCTTGTGGGGTTTAGTGCTGGGTGTGCCAGCCCACAGTCACTCATGTCATCTTCGGGGGGGGGTTAGTGCTGGGTGTGCCAGCCCACAGTCACTCATGTCATCTTGGGGGGTTTAGTGCTGGGTGTGCCAGCCCACAGTCACTCATGTCATCTTGGGGGGTTTAGTGCTGGGTGTGCCAGCCCACAGTCACTAATGTCATCTTGGAGGGGTTTAGTGCTGGGTGTGCTAGCCCACAGTCACTAATGTCATCTTGGGGGGTTTAGTGCTGGGTGTGCTAGCCCACAGTCACTCATGTCATCTTGGGGGGTTTAGTGCTGGGTGTGCTAGCCCACAGTCACTCATGTCATCTTGTGGGGTTTAGTGCTGGGTGTGCTAGCCCACAGTACACTAATGTCATCTTGTGGGGTTTAGTGCTCGGTGTGCCAGCCCACAGTCACTAATGTCATCTTGTGGGGTTTAGTGCTGGGTGTGCCAGCCCACAGTCACTCATGTCATCTTGTGGGGTTTAGTGCTGGGTGTGCCAGCCCACAGTCACTAATGTCATCTTGTGGGGTTTAGTGCTGGGTGTGCTAGCCCACAGTTACTCATGTCATCTTGTGGGGTTTAGTGCTGGGTGTGCTAGCCCACAGTCACTAATGTCATCTTGGGGGGTTTAGTGCTGGGTGTGCTAGCCCACAGTCACTAATGTCATCTTGGGGGGTTTAGTGCTGGGTGTGCCAGCCCACAGTCACTCATGTCATCTTGGGGGGTTTAGTGCTAGGTGTGCCAGCCCACAGTCACTCATGTCATCTTGTGGGGGCTTTATGCTGGGTGTGCTAGCCCACAGTCACTCATGTCATCTTGGGGGGTTTAGTGCTGGGTGTGCCAGCCCACAGTCACTCATGTCATCTTGTGGGGACTTTATGCTGGGTGTGCTAGCCCACAGTCACTAATGTCATCTTGTGGGGTTTAGTGCTGGGTGTGCTAGCCCACAGTCACTAATGTCATCTTGGGGGGTTTAGTGCTGGGTGTGCCAGCCCACAGTCACTCATGTCATCTTGTGGGGTTTAGTGCTGGGTGTGCCAGCCCACAGTCACTCATGTCATCTTGTGGGGGCTTTATGTTGGGTGTGCTAGCCCACAGTCACTCATGTCATCTTGGGGGGTTTAGTGCTGGGTGTGCCAGCCCACAGTCACTAATGTCATCTTGGGGGGTTTAGTGCTGGGTGTGCTAGCCCACAGTCACTAATGTCATCTTGGGGGGTTTAGTGCTGGGTGTGCCAGCCCACAGTCGCTCATGTCATCTTGTGGGGTTTAGTGCTGGGTGTGCCAGCCCACAGTCACTCGTGTCATCTTGGGGGGTTTAGTGCTGGGTGTGCCAGCCCACAGTCACTAATGTCATCTTGGGGGGTTTAGTGCTGGGTGTGCTAGCCCACAGTCACTCATGTCATCTTGGGGGTTAAGTGCTGGGTGTGCTAGCCCACAGTCACTCATGTCATCTTGTGGGGTTTAGTGCTGGGTGTGCTAGCCCACAGTCACTAATGTCATCTTGGGGGGTTTAGTGCTGGGTGTGCCAGCCCACAGTCACTAATGTCATCTTGGGGGGTTTAGTGCTGGGTGTGCTAGCCCACAGTCACTAATGTCATCTTGGGGGGCCTTAATGCTCGGTGTGTCAGCCCACAGTCACTCATGTCATCTTGGGGGGTTTAGTGCTGGGTGTGCCAGCCCACAGTCACTAATGTCATCTTGGGGGGGTTTAGTGCTGGGTGTGCTAGCCCACAGTCACTAATTTCATCTTGGGGGGGGGGGGGGTTTAGTGCTGGGTGTGCTAGCCCACAGTCACTCATGTCATCTTGTGGGGTTTAGTGCTGGGTGTGCCAGCCCACAGTCACTCATGTCATCTTGGGGGGTTTAGTGCTGGGTGTGCCAGCCCACAGTCACTCATGTCATCTTGTGGGGTTTAGTGCTGGGTGTGCCAGCCCACAGTCACTCATGTCATCTTGGGGGGTTTAGTGCTGGGTGTGCCAGCCCACAGTCACTCATGTCATCTTGTGGGGTTTAGTGCTGGGTGTGCTAGCCCACAGTCACTCATGTCATCTTGGGGGGTTTAGTGCTGGGTGTGCTAGCCCACAGTCACTAATGTCATCTTGTGGGGTTTAGTGCTGGGTGTGCCTGCCCACAGTCACTCATGTCATCTTGGGGGGTTTAGTGCTGGGTGTGCTAGCCCACAGTCACTCATGTCATCTTGGGGGGTTTAGAGCTGGGTGTGCTAGCCCACAGTCACTCATGTCATCTTGGGGGGTTTAGTGCTGGGTGTGCTAGCCCACAGTCACTCATGTCATCTTGTGGGGTTTAGTGCTGGGTGTGCTAGCCCACAGTCACTAATGTCATCTTGTGGGGTTTAGTGCTGGGTGTGCCAGCCCACAGTCACTAATGTCATCTTGTGGGGTTTAGTGCTGGGTGTGCCAGCCCACAGTCACTCATGTCATCTTGTGGGGTTTAGTGCTGGGTGTGCCAGCCCACAGTCACTAATGTCATCTTGTGGGGTTTAGTGCTGGGTGTGCTAGCCCACAGTTCACTCATGTCATCTTGTGGGGTTTAGTGCTGGGTGTGCTAGCCCACAGTCACTAATGTCATCTTGGGGGGTTTAGTGCTGGGTGTGCTAGCCCACAGTCACTAATGTCATCTTGGGGGGTTTAGTGCTGGGTGTGCCAGCCCACAGTCACTCATGTCATCTTGGGGGGTTTAGTGCTGGGTGTGCCAGCCCACAGTCACTCATGTCATCTTGTGGGGGCTTTATGCTGGGTGTGCTAGCCCACAGCCACTCATGTCATCTTGGGGGGTTTAGTGCTGGGTGTGCCAGCCCACAGTCACTCATGTCATCTTGTGGGGACTTTATGCTGGGTGTGCTAGCCCACAGTCACTAATGTCATCTTGTGGGGTTTAGTGCTGGGTGTGCTAGCCCACAGTCACTAATGTCATCTTGGGGGGTTTAGTGCTGGGTGTGCCAGCCCACAGTCACTCATGTCATCTTGGGGGTTTTTTTGCTGGGTGTGCCAGCCCACAGTCACTCATGTCATCTTGTGGGGGCTTTATGTTGGGTGTGCTAGCCCACAGTCACTCATGTCATCTTGGGGGGTTTAGTGCTGGGTGTGCCAGCCCACAGTCACTAATGTCATCTTGGGGGGTTTAGTGCTGGGTGTGCTAGCCCACAGTCACTAATGTCATCTTGGGGGGTTTAGTGCTGGGTGTGCCAGCCCACATCGCTCATGTCATCTTGTGGGGTTTAGTGCTGGGTGTGCCAGCCCACAGTCACTCGTGTCATCTTGGGGGGTTTAGTGCAGGGTGTGCCAGCCCACAGTCACTAATGTCATCTTGGGGGGTTTAGTGCTGGGTGTGCTAGCCCACAGTCACTCATGTCATCTTGGGGGTTAAGTGCTGGGTGTGCTAGCCCACAGTCACTCATGTCATCTTGTGGGGTTTAGTGCTGGGTGTGCTAGCCCACAGTCACTAATGTCATCTTGGGGGGTTTAGTGCTGGGTGTGCCAGCCCACAGTCACTAATGTCATCTTGGGGGGTTTAGTGCTGGGTGTGCTAGCCCACAGTCACTAATGTCATCTTGGGGGGCCTTAATGCTCGGTGTGTCAGCCCACAGTCACTCATGTCATCTTGGGGGGTTTAGTGCTGGGTGTGCTAGCCCACAGTCACTAATGTCATCTTGTGGGGTTTAGTGCTGGGTGTGCTAGCCCACAGTCACTCATGTCATCTTGGGGGGTTTAGTGCTGGGTGTGCTAGCCCACAGTCACTCATGTCATCTTGGGGGGTTTAGTGCTGGGTGTGCTAGCCCACAGTCACTCATATCATCTTGGGGGGGTTTAGTGCTGGGTGTGCTAGCCCACAGTCACTCATATCATCTTGGGGGGGGGTTTAGTGCTGGGTGTGCTAGCCCACAGTCACTCATGTCATCTTGGGGGTTTAGTGCTGGGTGTGCTAGACCACAGTCACTCATGTCATCTTGGGGGGTTTAGTGCTGGGTGTGCTAGCCCACAGTCACTAATGTCATCTTGTGGGGTTTAGTGCTGGGTGTGCTAGCCCACAGTCACTCATGTCATTTTGGGGGGTTTAGTGCTGGGTGTGCTAGCCCACAGTCACTCATGTCATCTTGTGGGGTTTAGTGCTGGGTGTGTCAGCCCACAGTCACTCATGTCATCTTGTGGGGTTTAGTGCTGGGTGTGCCAGCCCACAGTCACTCATGTCATCTTGTGGGGTTTAGTGCTGGGTGTGCCAGCCCACAGTCACTCATGTCATCTTGGGGGGGTTTAGTGCTGGGTGTGCCAGCCCACAGTCACTCATGTCATCTTGGGGGGTTTAGTGCTGGGTGTGCTAGCCCACAGTCACTAATGTCATCTTGTGGGGTTTAGTGCTGGGTGTGCCAGCCCACAGTCACTCATGTCATCTTGGGGGGTTTAGTGCTGGGTGTGCTAGCCCACAGTCACTCATGTCATCTTGGGGGGTTTAGTGCTGGGTGTGCTAGCCCACAGTCACTCATGTCATCTTGGGGGGTTTAGTGCTGGGTGTGCTAGCCCACAGTCACTCATGTCATCTTGTGGGGTTTAGTGCTGGGTGTGCCAGCCCACAGTCACTCATGTCATCTTCGGGGGGGGGGTTTGTGCTGGGTGTGCCAGCCCACAGTCACTCATGTCATCTTGGGGGGTTTTGTGCTGGGTGTGCCAGCCCACAGTCACTCATGTCATCTTGGGGGGTTTAGTGCTGGGTGTGCCAGCCCACAGTCACTAATGTTATCTTGGGAGGGGTTTAGTGCTGGGTGTGCTAGCCCACAGTCACTAATGTCATCTTGGGGGGTTTAGTGCTGGGTGTGCCAGCCCACACCCGCCAAACACACACCGAAACTACGACGTTGGTACAACGTTCGAACAAGTTTTAACACCTCCTAACCAGTTATAACAACCAATATAGCAAGTTGTAATGACATTTTAATACGTCATAAACACGTTAAGCCAAGATGTAACAACTTTATTACAAGTTGTAATAAGCGGAAAATAGAGACAGTTTCGGTTTGTGTTTCCAGGGCAGTCACTAATGTCATCTTGGGGGGTTTAGTGCTGGGTGTGCTAGCCCACAGTCACTCATGTCATCTTGTGGGGTTTAGTGCTGGGTGTGCTAGCCCACAGTCACTAATGTCATCTTGGGGGGTTTAGTGCTGGGTGTGCCAGCCCACAGTCACTCATGTCATCTTAGGGGGGGTTAAGTGCTGGGTGTGCTAGCCCACAGTCACTCATGTCATCTTGTGGGGTTGAGTGCTGGGTGTGCTAGCCCACAGTCACTAATGTCATCTTGGGGGGCCTTAATGCTGGGTGTGCCAGCCCACAGTCACTCATGTCATCTTGGGGGGTTTAGTGCTGGGTGTGCTAGCCCACAGTCACTCATGTCATCTTGGGGGGTTTAGTGCTGGGTGTGCTAGCCCACAGTCACTCATGTCATCTTGTGGGGTTTAGTGCTGGGTGTGCCAGCCCACAGTCACTCATGTCATCTTGGGGGGTTTAGTGCTGGGTGTGCCAGCCCACAGTCACTCATGTCATCTTGGGGGGTTTAGTGCTGGGTGTGCCAGCCCACAGTCACTCATGTCATCTTGGGGGGTTTAGTGCTGGGTGTGCCAGCCCACAGTCACTAATGTCATCTTGGGGGGTTTAGTGCTGGGTGTGCTAGCCCACAGTCACTAATGTCATCTTGGGGGGTTTAGTGCTGGGTGTGCTAGCCCACAGTCACTCATGTCATCTTGGGGGGTTTAGTGCTGGGTGTGCTAGCCCACAGTCACTCATGTCATCTTGTGGGGTTTAGTGCTGGGTGTGCTAGCCCACAGTCACTCATGTCATCTTGGGGGGTTTAGTGCTGGGTGTGCCAGCCCACAGTCACTCATGTCATCTTGTGGGGTTTAGTGCTGGGTGTGCCAGCCCACAGTCACTCATGTCATCTTGTGGGGTTTAGTGCTGGGTGTGCTAGCCCACAGTCACTCATGTCATCTTGGGGGGTTTAGTGCTGGGTGTGCTAGCCCACAGTCACTCATGTCATCTTGTGGGGTTTAGTGCTGGGTGTGCCAGCCCACAGTCACTCATGTCATCTTGGGGGGTTTAGTGCTGGGTGTGCCAGCCCACAGTCACTCATGTCATCTTGTGGGGTTTAGTGCTGGGTGTGCTAGCCCACAGTCACTCATGTCATCTTGGGGGGTTTAGTGCTGGGTGTGCCTAGCCCACAGTCACTCATGTCATCTTGTGGGGTTTAGTGCTGGGTGTGCCTAGCCCACAGTCACTAATGTCATCTTGGGGGGTTTAGTGCTGGGTGTGCCAGCCCACAGTCACTCATGTCATCTTGGGGGGTTTAGTGCTGGGTGTGCCAGCCCACAGTCACTCATGTCATCTTGGGGGGTTTAGTGCTGGGTGTGCTAGCCCACAGTCACTCATGTCATCTTGGGGGTTTAGTGCTGGGTGTGCTAGCCCACAGTCACTCATGTCATCTTGGGGGGTTTAGTGCTGGGTGTGCTAGCCCACAGTCACTCATGTCATCTTGGGGGGTTTAGTGCTGGGTGTGCCAGCCCACAGTCACTCATGTCATCTTGTGGGGTTTAGTGCTGGGTGTGCCAGCCCACAGTCACTCATGTCATCTTGTGGGGGTTTAGTGCTGGGTGTGCCAGCCCACAGTCACTCATGTCATCTTGGGGGGTTTAGTGCTGGGTGTGCCAGCCCACAGTCACTCATGTCATCTTGGGGGGTTTAGTGCTGGGTGTGCTAGCCCACAGTCACTCATGTCATCTTGGGGGGTTTAGTGCTGGGTGTGCTAGCCCACAGTCACTCATGTCATCTTGGGGGGTTTAGTGCTGGGTGTGCCTAGCCCACAGTCACTCATGTCATCTTGGGGGGTTTAGTGCTGGGTGTGCTAGCCCACAGTCACTCATGTCATCTTGGGGGGTTTAGTGCTGGGTGTGCTAGCCCACAGTCACTCATGTCATCTTGTGGGGTTTAGTGCTGGGTGTGCTAGCCCACAGTCACTCATGTCATCTTGTGGGGTTTAGTGCTGGGTGTGCTAGCCCACAGTCACTCATGTCATCTTGGGGGGTTTAGTGCTGGGTGTGCCTAGCCCACAGTCACTCATGTCATCTTGGGGGGTTTAGTGCTGGGTGTGCTAGCCCACAGTCACTCATGTCATCTTGGGGGGTTTAGTGCTGGGTGTGCTAGCCCACAGTCACTCATGTCATCTTGGGGGGTTTAGTGCTGGGTGTGCCAGCCCACAGTCACTCATGTCATCTTGGGGGGTTTAGTGCTGGGTGTGCTAGCCCACAGTCACTCATGTCATCTTGTGGGGTTTAGTGCTGGGTGTGCTAGCCCACAGTCACTCATGTCATCTTGGGGGGTTTAGTGCTGGGTGTGCCAGCCCACAGTCACTCATGTCATCTTGGGGGGTTTAGTGCTGGGTGTGCTAGCCCACAGTCACTCATGTCATCTTGGGGGGTTTAGTGCTGGGTGTGCTAGCCCACAGTCACTCATGTCATCTTGGGGGGTTTAGTGCTGGGTGTGCTAGCCCACAGTCACTCATGTCATCTTGGGGGGTTTAGTGCTGGGTGTGCTAGCCCACAGTCACTCATGTCATCTTGGGGGGTTTAGTGCTGGGTGTGCTAGCCCACAGTCACTCATGTCATCTTGGGGGGTTTAGTGCTGGGTGTGCCAGCCCACAGTCACTCATGTCATCTTGGGGGGTTTAGTGCTGGGTGTGCTAGCCCACAGTCACTCATGTCATCTTGGGGGGTTTAGTGCTGGGTGTGCTAGCCCACAGTCACTCATGTCATCTTGGGGGGTTTAGTGCTGGGTGTGCTAGCCCACAGTCACTCATGTCATCTTGGGGGGTTTAGTGCTGGGTGTGCTAGCCCACAGTCACTCATGTCATCTTGGGGGGTTTAGTGCTGGGTGTGCTAGCCCACAGTCACTCATGTCATCTTGGGGGGTTTAGTGCTGGGTGTGCTAGCCCACAGTCACTCATGTCATCTTGGGGGGTTTAGTGCTGGGTGTGCCTAGCCCACAGTCACTCATGTCATCTTGGGGGGTTTAGTGCTGGGTGTGCCAGCCCACAGTCACTCATGTCATCTTGGGGGGTTTAGTGCTGGGTGTGCCTAGCCCACAGTCACTCATGTCATCTTGGGGGGTTTAGTGCTGGGTGTGCTAGCCCACAGTCACTCATGTCATCTTGGGGGGTTTAGTGCTGGGTGTGCCAGCCCACAGTCACTCATGTCATCTTGGGGGGTTTAGTGCTGGGTGTGCCTAGCCCACAGTCACTCATGTCATCTTGGGGGGTTTAGTGCTGGGTGTGCCTAGCCCACAGTCACTCATGTCATCTTGGGGGGTTTAGTGCTGGGTGTGCTAGCCCACAGTCACTCATGTCATCTTGGGGGGTTTAGTGCTGGGTGTGCCTAGCCCACAGTCACTCATGTCATCTTGGGGGGTTTAGTGCTGGGTGTGCTAGCCCACAGTCACTCATGTCATCTTGGGGGGTTTAGTGCTGGGTGTGCCAGCCCACAGTCACTCATGTCATCTTGGGGGGTTTAGTGCTGGGTGTGCCTAGCCCACAGTCACTCATGTCATCTTGGGGGGTTTAGTGCTGGGTGTGCCAGCCCACAGTCACTCATGTCATCTTGGGGGGTTTAGTGCTGGGTGTGCTAGCCCACAGTCACTCATGTCATCTTGGGGGGTTTAGTGCTGGGTGTGCTAGCCCACAGTCACTCATGTCATCTTGGGGGGTTTAGTGCTGGGTGTGCTAGCCCACAGTCACTCATGTCATCTTGTGGGGTTTAGTGCTGGGTGTGCTAGCCCACAGTCACTCATGTCATCTTGGGGGGTTTAGTGCTGGGTGTGCCAGCCCACAGTCACTCATGTCATCTTGGGGGGTTTAGTGCTGGGTGTGCCAGCCCACAGTCACTCATGTCATCTTGGGGGGTTTAGTGCTGGGTGTGCTAGCCCACAGTCACTCATGTCATCTTGGGGGGTTTAGTGCTGGGTGTGCTAGCCCACAGTCACTCATGTCATCTTGGGGGGTTTAGTGCTGGGTGTGCTAGCCCACAGTCACTCATGTCATCTTGGGGGGTTTAGTGCTGGGTGTGCCAGCCCACAGTCACTCATGTCATCTTGGGGGGTTTAGTGCTGGGTGTGCTAGCCCACAGTCACTCATGTCATCTTGGGGGGTTTAGTGCTGGGTGTGCTAGCCCACAGTCACTCATGTCATCTTGGGGGGTTTAGTGCTGGGTGTGCTAGCCCACAGTCACTCATGTCATCTTGGGGGGTTTAGTGCTGGGTGTGCCTAGCCCACAGTCACTCATGTCATCTTGGGGGGTTTAGTGCTGGGTGTGCCTAGCCCACAGTCACTCATGTCATCTTGGGGGGTTTAGTGCTGGGTGTGCCTAGCCCACAGTCACTCATGTCATCTTGGGGGGTTTAGTGCTGGGTGTGCTAGCCCACAGTCACTCATGTCATCTTGGGGGGTTTAGTGCTGGGTGTGCTAGCCCACAGTCACTCATGTCATCTTGTGGGGTTTAGTGCTGGGTGTGCTAGCCCACAGTCACTCATGTCATCTTGGGGGGTTTAGTGCTGGGTGTGCTAGCCCACAGTCACTCATGTCATCTTGGGGGGTTTAGTGCTGGGTGTGCTAGCCCACAGTCACTCATGTCATCTTGTGGGGTTTAGTGCTGGGTGTGCCTGCCCACAGTCACTCATGTCATCTTGGGGGGTTTAGTGCTGGGTGTGCTAGCCCACAGTCACTCATGTCATCTTGGGGGGTTTAGTGCTGGGTGTGCTAGCCCACAGTCACTAATGTCATCTTGGGGGGTTTAGTGCTGGGTGTGCCAGCCCACAGTCACTCATGTCATCTTGGGGGGTTTAGTGCTGGGTGTGCTAGCCCACAGTCACTCATGTCATCTTGGGGGGTTTAGTGCTGGGTGTGCTAGCCCACAGTCACTCATGTCATCTTGGGGGGTTTAGTGCTGGGTGTGCTAGCCCACAGTCACTCATGTCATCTTGGGGGGTTTAGTGCTGGGTGTGCTAGCCCACAGTCACTCATGTCATCTTGGGGGGTTTAGTGCTGGGTGTGCCAGCCCACAGTCACTCATGTCATCTTGGGGGGTTTAGTGCTGGGTGTGCCAGCCCACAGTCACTCATGTCATCTTGGGGGGTTTAGTGCTGGGTGTGCCAGCCCACAGTCACTCATGTCATCTTGGGGGGTTTAGTGCTGGGTGTGCTAGCCCACAGTCACTCATGTCATCTTGGGGGGTTTAGTGCTGGGTGTGCTAGCCCACAGTCACTCATGTCATCTTGGGGGGTTTAGTGCTGGGTGTGCTAGCCCACAGTCACTCATGTCATCTTGGGGGGTTTAGTGCTGGGTGTGCTAGCCCACAGTCACTCATGTCATCTTGGGGGGTTTAGTGCTGGGTGTGCTAGCCCACAGTCACTCATGTCATCTTGGGGGGTTTAGTGCTGGGTGTGCCAGCCCACAGTCACTCATGTCATCTTGGGGGGTTTAGTGCTGGGTGTGCCTAGCCCACAGTCACTCATGTCATCTTGGGGGGTTTAGTGCTGGGTGTGCCTAGCCCACAGTCACTCATGTCATCTTGTGGGGTTTAGTGCTGGGTGTGCTAGCCCACAGTCACTCATGTCATCTTGGGGGGTTTAGTGCTGGGTGTGCTAGCCCACAGTCACTCATGTCATCTTGGGGGGTTTAGTGCTGGGTGTGCTAGCCCACAGTCACTCATGTCATCTTGGGGGGTTTAGTGCTGGGTGTGCCAGCCCACAGTCACTCATGTCATCTTGTGGGGTTTAGTGCTGGGTGTGCCAGCCCACAGTCACTCATGTCATCTTGGGGGGTTTAGTGCTGGGTGTGCCTAGCCCACAGTCACTCATGTCATCTTGGGGGGTTTAGTGCTGGGTGTGCTAGCCCACAGTCACTCATGTCATCTTGGGGGGTTTAGTGCTGGGTGTGCCAGCCCACAGTCACTCATGTCATCTTGGGGGGTTTAGTGCTGGGTGTGCTAGCCCACAGTCACTCATGTCATCTTGGGGGGTTTAGTGCTGGGTGTGCTAGCCCACAGTCACTCATGTCATCTTGGGGGGTTTAGTGCTGGGTGTGCCTAGCCCACAGTCACTCATGTCATCTTGGGGGGTTTAGTGCTGGGTGTGCTAGCCCACAGTCACTCATGTCATCTTGGGGGGTTTAGTGCTGGGTGTGCCTAGCCCACAGTCACTCATGTCATCTTGGGGGGTTTAGTGCTGGGTGTGCTAGCCCACAGTCACTCATGTCATCTTGGGGGGTTTAGTGCTGGGTGTGCTAGCCCACAGTCACTCATGTCATCTTGGGGGGTTTAGTGCTGGGTGTGCTAGCCCACAGTCACTCATGTCATCTTGGGGGGTTTAGTGCTGGGTGTGCCTAGCCCACAGTCACTCATGTCATCTTGGGGGGTTTAGTGCTGGGTGTGCCTAGCCCACAGTCACTCATGTCATCTTGGGGGGTTTAGTGCTGGGTGTGCTAGCCCACAGTCACTCATGTCATCTTGTGGGGTTTAGTGCTGGGTGTGCTAGCCCACAGTCACTCATGTCATCTTGTGGGGTTTAGTGCTGGGTGTGCCAGCCCACAGTCACTCATGTCATCTTGGGGGGTTTAGTGCTGGGTGTGCCAGCCCACAGTCACTCATGTCATCTTGTGGGGTTTAGTGCTGGGTGTGCTAGCCCACAGTCACTCATGTCATCTTGGGGGGTTTAGTGCTGGGTGTGCTAGCCCACAGTCACTCATGTCATCTTGGGGGGTTTAGTGCTGGGTGTGCTAGCCCACAGTCACTCATGTCATCTTGGGGGGTTTAGTGCTGGGTGTGCTAGCCCACAGTCACTCATGTCATCTTGGGGGGTTTAGTGCTGGGTGTGCCTAGCCCACAGTCACTCATGTCATCTTGGGGGGTTTAGTGCTGGGTGTGCTAGCCCACAGTCACTCATGTCATCTTGGGGGGTTTAGTGCTGGGTGTGCTAGCCCACAGTCACTCATGTCATCTTGGGGGGTTTAGTGCTGGGTGTGCTAGCCCACAGTCACTCATGTCATCTTGGGGGGTTTAGTGCTGGGTGTGCTAGCCCACAGTCACTCATGTCATCTTGGGGGGTTTAGTGCTGGGTGTGCCAGCCCACAGTCACTCATGTCATCTTGGGGGGTTTAGTGCTGGGTGTGCTAGCCCACAGTCACTCATGTCATCTTGGGGGGTTTAGTGCTGGGTGTGCTAGCCCACAGTCACTCATGTCATCTTGTGGGGTTTAGTGCTGGGTGTGCCAGCCCACAGTCACTCATGTCATCTTGTGGGGTTTAGTGCTGGGTGTGCTAGCCCACAGTCACTAATGTCATCTTGGGGGGTTTAGTGCTGGGTGTGCTAGCCCACAGTCACTCATGTCATCTTGGGGGGTTTAGTGCTGGGTGTGCTAGCCCACAGTCACTCATGTCATCTTGGGGGTTTAGTGCTGGGTGTGCTAGCCCACAGTCACTCATGTCATCTTGGGGGGTTTAGTGCTGGGTGTGCTAGCCCACAGTCACTCATGTCATCTTGGGGGGTTTAGTGCTGGGTGTGCTAGCCCACAGTCACTCATGTCATCTTGGGGGGTTTAGTGCTGGGTGTGCTAGCCCACAGTCACTCATGTCATCTTGGGGGGTTTAGTGCTGGGTGTGCTAGCCCACAGTCACTCATGTCATCTTGGGGGGTTTAGTGCTGGGTGTGCCTAGCCCACAGTCACTCATGTCATCTTGGGGGGTTTAGTGCTGGGTGTGCTAGCCCACAGTCACTCATGTCATCTTGGGGGGTTTAGTGCTGGGTGTGCTAGCCCACAGTCACTCATGTCATCTTGGGGGGTTTAGTGCTGGGTGTGCCTAGCCCACAGTCACTCATGTCATCTTGTGGGGTTTAGTGCTGGGTGTGCTAGCCCACAGTCACTCATGTCATCTTGGGGGGTTTAGTGCTGGGTGTGCCAGCCCACAGTCACTCATGTCATCTTGTGGGGTTTAGTGCTGGGTGTGCCAGCCCACAGTCACTCATGTCATCTTGGGGGGTTTAGTGCTGGGTGTGCTAGCCCACAGTCACTCATGTCATCTTGGGGGGTTTAGTGCTGGGTGTGCTAGCCCACAGTCACTCATGTCATCTTGGGGGGTTTAGTGCTGGGTGTGCTAGCCCACAGTCACTAATGTCATCTTGGGGGGTTTAGTGCTGGGTGTGCCAGCCCACAGTCACTCATGTCATCTTGGGGGGTTTAGTGCTGGGTGTGCTAGCCCACAGTCACTCATGTCATCTTGTGGGGTTTAGTGCTGGGTGTGCTAGCCCACAGTCACTCATGTCATCTTGGGGGGTTTAGTGCTGGGTGTGCTAGCCCACAGTCACTCATGTCATCTTGTGGGGTTTAGTGCTGGGTGTGCTAGCCCACAGTCACTCATGTCATCTTGGGGGGTTTAGTGCTGGGTGTGCTAGCCCACAGTCACTCATGTCATCTTGGGGGGCTTTAGTGCTGGGTGTGCCTAGCCCACAGTCACTCATGTCATCTTGGGGGGTTTAGTGCTGGGTGTGCCAGCCCACAGTCACTCATGTCATCTTGGGGGTTTAGTGCTGGGTGTGCCAGCCCACAGTCACTCATGTCATCTTGTGGGGTTTAGTGCTGGGTGTGCCAGCCCACAGTCACTCATGTCATCTTGGGGGGTTTAGTGCTGGGTGTGCTAGCCCACAGTCACTCATGTCATCTTGGGGGGTTTAGTGCTGGGTGTGCTAGCCCACAGTCACTCATGTCATCTTGGGGGGTTTAGTGCTGGGTGTGCCAGCCCACAGTCACTCATGTCATCTTGGGGGGTTTAGTGCTGGGTGTGCTAGCCCACAGTCACTCATGTCATCTTGTGGGGTTTAGTGCTGGGTGTGCTAGCCCACAGTCACTCATGTCATCTTGGGGGGTTTAGTGCTGGGTGTGCTAGCCCACAGTCACTCATGTCATCTTGGGGGGTTTAGTGCTGGGTGTGCTAGCCCACAGTCACTCATGTCATCTTGGGGGGTTTAGTGCTGGGTGTGCTAGCCCACAGTCACTCATGTCATCTTGGGGGGTTTAGTGCTGGGTGTGCTAGCCCACAGTCACTCATGTCATCTTGGGGGGTTTAGTGCTGGGTGTGCTAGCCCACAGTCACTCATGTCATCTTGTGGGGTTTAGTGCTGGGTGTGCTAGCCCACAGTCACTCATGTCATCTTGGGGGGTTTAGTGCTGGGTGTGCTAGCCCACAGTCACTCATGTCATCTTGGGGGGTTTAGTGCTGGGTGTGCCAGCCCACAGTCACTCATGTCATCTTGGGGGGTTTAGTGCTGGGTGTGCTAGCCCACAGTCACTCATGTCATCTTGTGGGGTTTAGTGCTGGGTGTGCCAGCCCACAGTCACTCATGTCATCTTGGGGGGTTTAGTGCTGGGTGTGCTAGCCCACAGTCACTCATGTCATCTTGGGGGGTTTAGTGCTGGGTGTGCTAGCCCACAGTCACTCATGTCATCTTGGGGGGTTTAGTGCTGGGTGTGCTAGCCCACAGTCACTCATGTCATCTTGTGGGGTTTAGTGCTGGGTGTGCCAGCCCACAGTCACTCATGTCATCTTGGGGGGGTTTAGTGCTGGGTGTGCCAGCCCACAGTCACTCATGTCATCTTGGGGGGTTTAGTGCTGGGTGTGCCAGCCCACAGTCACTCATGTCATCTTGGGGGGTTTAGTGCTGGGTGTGCCAGCCCACAGTCACTCATGTCATCTTGGGGGGTTTAGTGCTGGGTGTGCTAGCCCACAGTCACTAATGTCATCTTGGGGGGTTTAGTGCTGGGTGTGCTAGCCCACAGTCACTCATGTCATCTTGTGGGGTTTAGTGCTGGGTGTGCCAGCGCACAGTCACTCATGTCATCTTGTGGGGTTTAGTGCTGGGTGTGCCAGCCCACAGTCACTCATGTCATCTTGTGGGGTTTAGTGCTGGGTGTGCCAGCTTACAGTCACTCATGTCATCTTGGGGGGTGTTTAGTGCTGGGTGTGCCAGCCCACAGTCACTCATGTCATCTTGTGAGGTTTAGTGCTGGGTGTGCTAGCCCACAGTCACTCATGTCATCTTGGGGGGTTTAGTGCTGGGTGTGCTAGCCCACGGTCACTCATGTCATCTTGGGGGGTTTAGTGCTGGGTGTGCTAGCCCAAAGTCACTCATATCACCTTGGGGGGGGTTAGTGCTGGGTGTGCTAGCCCACAGTCACTCATGTCATCTTGGGGGGTTTAGTGCTGGGTGTGCCAGCAAACAGTCACTCATGTCATCTTGGGGGGTTTAGTGCTGGGTGTGCTAGCCCACAGTCACTCATGTCATCTTGTGGGGTTTAGTGCTGGGTGTGCCAGCCCACAGTCACTCATGTCATCTTGTGGGGTTTAGTGCTGGGTGTGCTAGCCCACAGTCACTCATGTCATCTTGGGGGGTTTAGTGATGGGTGTGCTAGCCCACAGACACTAATGTCATCTTGTGGGGTTTAGTGCTGGGTGTGCCAGCCCACAGTCACTAATGTCATCTTGTGGGGTTTAGTGCTGGGTGTGCCAGCCCACAGTCACTCATGTCATCTTGTGGGGTTTAGTGCTGGGTGTGCCAGCCCACAGTCACTAATGTCATCTTGTGGGGTTTAGTGCTGGGTGTGCTAGCCCACAGTTACTCATGTCATCTTGTGGGGTTTAGTGCTGGGTGTGCTAGCCCACAGTCACTAATGTCATCTTGGGGGGTTTAGTGCTGGGTGTGCTAGCCCACAGTCACTCATGTCATCTTGTGGGGTTTAGTGTTGGGTGTGCCTGCCCACAGTCACTAATGTCATCTTGGGGGTTTAGTGCTGGGTGTGCTAGCCCACAGTCACTCATGTCATCTTGGGGGGTTTAGTGCTGGGTGTGCTAAGCCCACAGTCACTAATGTCATCTTGGGGGGTTTAGTGCTGGGTGTGCCAGCCCACAGTCACTCATGTCATCTTGGGGGTTTAGTGCTAGGGTGTGCCAGCCCACAGTCACTCATGTCATCTTGTGGAGGCTTTATGCTGGGTGTGCTAGCCCACAGTCACTCATGTCATCTTGGGGGGTTTAGTGCTGGGTGTGCCAGCCCACAGTCACTCATGTCATCTTGTGGGGTTTAGTGCTGGGTGTGCTAGCCCACAGTCACTAATGTCATCTTAGGGGGTTTAGTGCTGGGTGTGCCAGCTCACAGTCACTAATGTCATCTTGGGGGGTTTAGTGCTGGGTGTGCTAGCCTACAGTCACTCATGTCATCTTGTGAGGTTTAGTGCTGGGTGTGCTAGCCCACAGTCACTAATGTCATCTTGGGGGGTTTAGTGCTGGGTGTGCCAGCCCACAGTCACTCATGTCATCTTGGGGGGTTTAGTGCTGGGTGTGCTAGCCCACAGTCACTCATGTCATCTTGTGGGGTTTAGTGCTGGGTGTGCTAGCCCACAGTCACTCATGTCATCTTGGGGGGCTTAATGCTGGGTGTGCCAGCCCACAGTCACTCATGTCATCTTGGGGGGCTTAGTGCTGGGTGTGCCAGCCCACAGTCACTCATGTCATCTTGGGGGGTTTAGTGCTGGGTGTGCTAGCCCACAGTCACTAATGTCATCTTGCGGGGCCTTAATGCTAGGTGTGCCAGCCCACAGTCACTCATGTCATCTTGGGGGGTTTAGTGCAGGGTGTGCTAGCCCACAGTCACTAATGTCATCTTGTGGGGTTTAGTGCTGGGTGTGCCAGCCCACAGTCACTCATGTCATCTTGTGGGGTTTAGTGCTGGGTGTGCTAGCCCACAGTCACTCATGTCATCTTGGGGGGTTTAGTGCTGGGTGTGCTAGCCCACAGTCACTCATGTCATCTTGGGGGGTTTAGTGCTGGGTGTGCTAGCCCACAGTCACTCATATCATCTTGGGGGGGTTTAGTGCTGGGTGTGCTAGCCCACAGTCACTCATGTCATCTTGGGGGGTTTAGTGCTGGGTGTGCTAGCCCACAGTCACTCATGTCATCTTGGGGGGGGGGGGGTTAGTGCTGGGTGTGCCAGCCCACAGTCACTCGTGTCATCTTGTGGGGTTTAGTGCTGGGTGTGCTAGCCCACAGTCACTCATATCATCTTGGGGGGTTTAGTGCTGGGTGTGCTAGCCCACAGTCACTCATGTCATCTTGTGGGGTTTAGTGCTGGGTGTGCCAGCCCACAGTCACTCATGTCATCTTGTGGGGTTTAGTGCTGGGTGTGCTAGCCCACAGTCACTCATGTCATCTTGTGGGGTTTAGTGCTGGGTGTGCCAGCCCACAGTCACTAATGTCATCTTGTGGGGTTTAGTGCTGGGTGTGCTAGCCCACAGTTACTCATGTCATCTTGTGAGGTTTAGTGCTGGGTGTGCTAGCCCACAGTCACTAATGTCATCTTGGGGGGTTTAGTGCTGGGTGTGCTAGCCCACAGTCACTCATGTCATCTTGTGGGGTTTAGTGTTGGGTGTGCCTGCCCACAGTCACTAATGTCATCTTGGGGGTTTTAGTGCTGGGTGTGCTAGCCCACAGTCACTCATGTCATCTTGGGGGGTTTAGTGCTGGGTGTGCTAACCCACAGTCACTAATGTCATCTTGGGGGGTTTAGTGCTGGGTGTGCCAGCCCACAGTCACTCATGTCATCTTGGGGGGTTTAGTGCTAGGTGTGCCAGCCCACAGTCACTCATGTCATCTTGTGGAGGCTTTATTGCTGGGTGTGCTAGCCCACAGTCACTCATGTCATCTTGGGGGGTTTAGTGCTGGGTGTGCCAGCCCACAGTCACTCATGTCATCTTGTGGGGACTTTATGCTGGGTGTGCTAGCCCACAGTCACTAATGTCATCTTGTGGGGTTTAGTGCTGGGTGTGCTAGCCCACAGTCACTAATGTCATCTTGGGGGGTTTAGTGCTGGGTGTGCCAGCCCACAGTCACTCATGTCATCTTGTGGGGGCTTTATGTTGGGTGTGCTAGCCCACAGTCATTCATGTCATCTTGGGGGGTTTAATGCTGGGTGTGCCAGCCCACAGTCACTCGTGTCATCTTGGGGGGTTTAGTGCTGGGTGTGCCAGCCCACAGTCACTAATGTCATCTTGGGGGGTTTAGTGCTGGGTGTGCTAGCTCACAGTCACTCATGTCATCTTGGGGGGTTAAGTGCTGGGTGTGCTAGCCCACAGTCACTCATGTCATCTTGTGGGGTTTAGTGCTGGGTGTGCTAGCCCACAGTCACTAATGTCATCTTGGGGGGTTTAGTGCTGGGTGTGCCAGCCCACAGTCACTAATGTCATCTTGGGGGGTTTAGTGCTGGGTGTGCTAGCCCACAGTCACTCATGTCATCTTGTGGGGTTTAGTGCTGGGTGTGCTAGCCCACAGTCACTAATGTCATCTTGGGGGGTTTAGTGCTGGGTGTGCTAGCCCACAGTCACTCATGTCATCTTGTGGGGTTGAGTGCTGGGTGTGCTAGCCCACAGTCACTCATGTCATCTTGGGGGGTTTAGTGCTGGGTGTGCTAGCCCACAGTCACTAATGTCATCTTGGGGGGCCTTAATGCTGGGTGTGCCAGCCCACAGTCACTCATGTCATCTTGGGGGGCCTTAATGCTGGGTGTGCCAGCCCACAGTCACTCATGTCATCTTGGGGGGTTTAGTGCTGGGTGTGCTAGCCCACAGTCACTAATGTCATCTTGGGGGGCCTTAATGCTGGGTGTGCCAGCCCACAGTCACTCATGTCATCTTGGGGGGTTTAGTGCTGGGTGTGCCAGCCCACAGTCACTCATGTCATCTTGTGGGTTTTAGTGCTGGGTGTGCCAGCCCACAGTCACTCATGTCATCTTGTGGGGTTTAGTGCTGGGTGTGCCAGCCCACAGTCACTCATGTCATCTTGGGGGGTTTAGTGCTGGGTGTGCTAGCCCACAGTCACTCATGTCATCTTGGGGAGTTTAGTGCTGGGTGTGCTAGCCCACAGTCACTCATGTCATCTTGGGGGGGTTTAGTGCTAGGTGTGCCAGCCCACAGTCACTCATGTCATCTTGGGGGGTTTAGTGCTGGGTGTGCTAGCCCACAGTCACTAATGTCATCTTGTGGGGTTTAGTGCTGGGTGTGCCAGCCCACAGTCACTCATGTCATCTTGGGGGGTTTAGTGCTGGGTGTGCTAGCCCACAGTCACTCATGTCATCTTGGGGGGTTTAGTGATGGGTGTGCTAGCCCACAGACACTAATGTCATCTTGTGGGGTTTAGTGCTGGGTGTGCCAGCCCACAGTCAATAATGTCATCTTGTGGGGTTTAGTGCTGGGTGTGCCAGCCCACAGTCACTAATGTCATCTTGTGGGGTTTAGTGCTGGGTGTGCTAGCCCACAGTTACTCATGTCATCTTGTGGGGTTTAGTGCTGGGTGTGCTAGCCCACAGTCACTAATGTCATCTTGGGGGGTTTAGTGCTGGGTGTGCTAGCCCACAGTCACTCATGTCATCTTGTGGGGTTTAGTGTTGGGTGTGCCTGCCCACAGTCACTAATGTCATCTTGGGGGGTTTAGTGCTGGGTGTGCTAGCCCACAGTCACTCATGTCATCTTGGGGGGTTTAGTGCTGGGTGTGCTAGCCCACAGTCACTAATGTCATCTTGGGGGGTTTAGTGCTGGGTGTGCCAGCCCACAGTCACTCATGTCATCTTGGGGGGTTTAGTGCTAGGTGTGCCAGCCCACAGTCACTCATGTCATCTTGTGGGGGCTTTATGCTGGGTGTGCTAGCCCACAGTCACTCATGTCATCTTGGGGGGTTTAGTGCTGGGTGTGCCAGCCCACAGTCACTCATGTCATCTTGTGGGGACTTTATGCTGGGTGTGCTAGCCCACAGTCACTAATGTCATCTTGTGGGGTTTAGTGCTGGGTGTGCTAGCCCACAGTCACTAATGTCATCTTGGGGGGTTTAGTGCTGGGTGTGCCAGCCCACATTCACTCATGTCATCTTGGGGGGTTTAGTGCTGGGTGTGCCAGCCCACAGTCACTCATGTCATCTTGTGGGGGCTTTATGTTGGGTGTGCTAGCCTACAGTCACTCATGTCATCTTGGGGGGTTTAGTGCTGGGTGTGCCAGCCCACAGTCACTAATGTCATCTTGGGGGGTTTAGTGCTGGGTGTGCTAGCCCACAGTCACTAATGTCATCTTGGGGGGTTTAGTGCTGGGTGTGCCAGCCCACATCGCTCATGTCTTCTTGTGGGGTTTAGTGCTGGGTGTGCCAGCCCACAGTCACTCGTGTCATCTTGGGGGGTTTAGTGCTGGGTGTGCCAGCCCACAGTCACTAATGTCATCTTGGGGGGTTTAGTGCTGGGTGTGCTAGCTCACAGTCACTCATGTCATCTTGGGGGGTTAAGTGCTGGGTGTGCCAGCCCACAGTCACTAATGTCATCTTGGGGGGTTTAGTGCTGGGTGTGCTAGCCCACAGCCACTCATGTCATTTTGTGGGGTTTAGTGCTGGGTGTGCTAGCCCACAGTCACTAATGTCATCTTGGGGGGTTTAGTGCTGGGTGTGCCAGCCCACAGTCACTCATGTCATCTTGGGGGGTTTAGTGCTGGGTGTGCTAGCCCACAGTCACTCATGTCATCTTGTGGGGTTGAGTGCTGGGTGTGCTAGCCCACAGTCACTAATGTCATCTTCGGGGGCCTTAATGCTGGGTGTGCCAGCCCACAGTCACTCATGTCATCTTGGGGGGCCTTAATGCTGGGTGTGCCAGCCCACAGTCACTCATGTCATCTTGGGGGGTTTAGTGCTGGGTGTGCTAGCCCACAGTCACTAATGTCAACTTGGGGGGCCTTAATGCTGGGTGTGCCACCCCACAGTCACTCATGTCATCTTGGGGGGTTTAGTGCTGGGTGTGCTAGCCCACAGTCACTAATGTCATCTTGTGGCGTTTAGTGCTGGGTGTGCCAGCCCACAGTCACTCATGTCATCTTGTGGGGTTTAGTGCTGGGTGTGCCAGCCCACAGTCACTCATGTCATCTTGGGGGGTTTAGTGCTGGGTGTGCTAGCCCACAGTCACTCATGTCATCTTGGGGAGTTTACTGCTGGTTGTGCTAGCCCACAGTCACTCATGTCATCTTGGGGGGGTTTAGTGCTGGGTGTGCCAGCCCACAGTCACTCATGTCATCTTGGGGGGTTTAGTGCTGGGTGTGCTAGCCCACAGTCACTAATGTCATCTTGTGGGGTTTAGTGCTGGGTGTGCCAGCCCACAGTCACTCATGTCATCTTGGGGGGTTTAGTGCTGGGTGTGCTAGCCCACAGTCACTCATGTCATCTTGGGGGGTTTAGTGCTGGGTGTGCTATCCCACAGTCACTCATGTCATCTTGGGGGGTTTAGTGCTGGGTGTGCTAGCCCACAGTCACTCATGTCATCTTGTGGGGTTTAGTGCTGGGTGTGCCAGCCCACAGTCACTCATGTCATCTTGGGGGGGGGGTTTAGTGCTGGGTGTGCCAGCCCACAGTCACTCATGTCATCTTGGGGGGTTTTGTGCTGGGTGTGCCAGCCCACAGTCACTCATGTCATCTTGGGGGGTTTAGTGCTGGGTGTGCTAGCCCACAGTCACTAATGTCATCTTGGGGGGGGGTTTAGTGCTGGGTGTGCTAGCCCACAGTCACTCATGTCATCTTGTGGGGTTTAGTGCTGGGTGTGCCAGCCCACAGTCACTCATGTCATCTTGTGGGGTTTAGTGCTGGGTGTGCCAGCCCACAGTCACTCATGTCATCGTGTGGGGTTTAGTGCTGGGTGTGCCAGCCCACAGTCACTCATGTCATCTTGGGGGGGGTTTAGTGCTGGGTGTGCCAGCCCACAGTCACTCATATCATCTTGTGGGGTTTAGTGCTGGGTGTGCTAGCCCACAGTCACTCATATCATCTTGGGGGGGGTTAGTGCTGGGTGTGCTAGCCCACAGTCACTCATGTCATCTTGGGGGGTTTAGTGCTGGGTGTGCCAGCCCACAGTCACTCATGTCATCTTGGGGGGTTTAGTGCTGGGTGTGCTAGCCCACAGTCACTCATGTCATCTTGGGGGGTTTAGTGCTGGGTGTGCCAGCCCACAGTCACTCATGTCATCTTGGGGGGTTTAGTGCTGGGTGTGCTAGCCCACAGTCACTCATGTCATCTTGGGGGGTTTAGTGCTGGGTGTGCTAGCCCACAGTCACTCATGTCATCTTGGGGGGTTTAGTGCTGGGTGTGCCAGCCCACAGTCACTCATCTCATCTTGGGGAGTTTAGTGCTGGGTGTGCCAGCCCACAGTCACTCATGTCATCTTGGGGGGTTTAGTGCTGGGTGTGCCAGCCCACAGTCACTCATGTCATCTTGGGGGGTTTAGTGCTGGGTGTGCTAGCCCACAGTCACTCATGTCATCTTGGGGGGTTTAGTGCTGGGTGTGCCAGCCCACAGTCACTCATGTCATCTTGTGGGCGGAAGGAGGTCTTAGTGCTTCGAAAAAGGAATCACAGGTCGCCTGTCAAACTCCTATGTCACTCATCTACTCATAAGGTTGCCAGCTGGGTTAGTAGCTCTGCATCCCAGCAATGCAGTTCAGTAGTTAAACTCTCAGTGGGTAGCATTAGTACTAATGGGGTCAAGTGGTTACAGTTTCTACAAGATCATCCAGATACCTGTCTATTGGAAAACAATGAACCAACTCACATCAGGGGAGGACGGCTTGACTATGCCTGCATTTTAAACTCTCAGGGGATTATGGGGGAGGCTCGGGTTGTTCGGGAACTACTTAGTGACCACTTTGCCTTGAACGTTGAATTACCACTGGGGAAAAAACAAGTCCACTTTCAAAGGAAAAGGCTAAATATTAATAAAGATATGAAAAATTATTTTATTCAAAATATGGGAGATTGGTATCAACAATACACGCCGCTCTGCGTTGATAGTTTTTACGAGGATATGGTCGAGAACATAGAGAAATTAGTACAGAGGGAAAATAACGGGGGCAGGGGAAGCAAGACGCATGGACCTAAGAAATTTAAATATTCCAATGATCAGCAAGTCAAGGGGTGGGAGAGAATGCTACGGAGTGCACATAAAGAATGGATAAAAAATGGAATGAGGGATGAAGAGAAAAATAAAATGTTGGAAGTGGCTAGGGAATGCAGTCAGGTGAGGAAGGAGGCGCGGGACAGATACTGGCAAGACTTTGCTCAGTCCATTGGTAATACTAAGAACCTTAAAGACATATGGAGAGCAGTAAATAAAGTCAGGGGTTGTAAGACCAAATTCATTGCTCACTCAGATCCAGGGAAGGTTGCTAATGAGTTAGTAGATAAATGGGCTAGTGCTGCTGGTATGGAGTCCTTACCTGCAGACACGATAATCACCATTGAGTCATGGGAAAATATTAGAAATGGAGTAACTTTATGTGCCTTAAATACAAGATCTATAGCGTGCACTGAGATAACTCACGATGAGCTACTGGATGCTATAAAAAGTGGCAGCTCTACTGCTCCTGGGAAAGATGGAGTAACGTATGACATTCTTAATTATTTAGCCGGTATGAAACCTAGTCCCTTACTTGATTTGTTTAATATGAGTTATAGAGAGGGAAAGTTACCAAGAAAATGGAAAGAGGCAGTCATCATTCCTATCCCTAAGTCAAACGGAGGCTACAGACCTGTCTCCTTATTATCCTGCTTTTGTAAAATGATGGAAAGGATTTTGTTAAATAGGCTACTCTGCCTTGTAGGTGATAACATGTCCAGTAATCTCTTTGGTTTTATCAAAGGCAAAAGTACTGCGGATTGTCTCTTAAAGTGTTTGTCTAATATGGATGACAATTGTAGAGTTTTTGTTGATCTACAAGGAGCATTTGATAAAGCCAATGGGGAAGTAATCTTATACGAATTAGCCAATCTGGGAATAACAGGGAGATTGTTACACTGGATAAGGGATTATCTACAAGGCAGAAAAGGTCAGGTGTATTATCAGGGATGCATGTCTGAGGAACGGAGGTTTCAGTTAGGTACCCCACAAGGGGGAGTATTAAGTCCCACCTTATTCAATGTATTAATGAACAGATTAGCATCAGAAATGTATCCTCCAGGGGTCACGACGATCATATATGCTGATGACATTCTTATACAAGGCACTTCCGGGAACAAAATTCAAACTGCTCTTAACATACTTGGTACAACCTGTCACAAGTTAGGCTTAGTTATAAATGCAGATAAAACCAAATATGAGTATAGGAAACGAAGAAATATAACACTTACTCTAAATGGTGTGGAACTGAGCCGTGTTCAGAAGTACAAGTATCTGGGCATGTATGTTGGATACACATGTGAGAGTAAAAATGCTGAAATAAATCATATCAGCACCTTATGTAAAGCCCGTCTGCATCCTCTAAAAGCACTGGCTTTTTCTGGTAAAGGTGTTGGGGTACCTATCTTACGGATGTTATACATAAGCACTGTTCGGTCCCTGATAGACTACGCAGCACCCGTTTTGTCTTACACAGGCCAAGGCAGAATTCAAAAAATAGAGCTGATACAGAACGAGGCTATGAGGATTATTCTTGGATGTCAAAGAAATGCAATGATTGAAATAATGAGAATGGAATTAAATTTACAGTGTGTGTGATAGAGTCCGTGACATTAACACTTGAGTAGCTATTCGTTTCATGCGGAGAAAAGGAGGGGATAAGCTGTTTGAGAGCGTTCAGACCTGCTTGAGTGACGTACACACTTCCAGGAAACTGAGGGAGACACGCTACACGAGGGGATTAGCTCATGACCTCAGGGAATACGATGTACTTGACTGCTGTAAACCCTCTCGACAGGGTAATATGTCTGCTCCCTGGAAAGTACAGAAAATAGACGTCGAAATTGTACCCCTCAATGTGAAAAAGATTCATCATGAACCGGGACAATTACGGTGTATGTATGGAAGCATGATATCCCGGTTACCAAGAGGCAACAGTTTACATGTATATTGCGACGGGTCGGTGGCGGAGGATGGCAGGGCAGGGTGTGGTGTCCTAATAAGGGAATATACGGAGTTTGGGACTGTGGACAGGAAAATTGAACTCCGGCTTAGTAATTATATATCATCCACACAAGCTGAACTGCAGGCCATTCTGGCGTGTTTGGAGGAAGTACGTCATGACGACAAAAATGTTTTTGTATTTGTCGATAGCCGAGGAGCACTGGAGTCCTTAAACAGTCGAAACCCAGTCTTCATGTCTATAGTTGAGGATTGTAAGAGAAGAATAACTGAGATACAGCTGAAAGGTAATAGTGTGAAATTCATGTGGATTCCATCTCATGTTGGAATAGTGCTCAACGAGGTGGCGGATGACTTGGCCAAACGTGCCACATCAAAACCACAAATTGACATTGAATGTGAATTCACAATGAGACAAAAAAGAAGCAAAATCAGAAATATTCAGGCACAGGCAGGAGTGGAGAGGAGAGGGATAATGTATGAGAGAAGTCTAACCATGCAACACTACATGTATGTGAGTCAAAACACCCTTTTCACTTATGGTAAAAGGAGAAATGCTTGGAGTGACTCTGTGTACATGCGGCTCAGGCTTGGGTACAAATATTACTGGGAATATGGGATAGGCGTTCATGATAATGACACGAAGTGTAAACTGTGTGGTATGTTAAGGTCTCACACCCTTGCCCATTATGTTCTTGATTGTCCGTTGATTAATGTATATAGAAACACTGAGATAAGGACTGTTCCTGAGCAAATAGCCTGGATGTGTCACAAAGGAAAGGTTGATGATATTCTTGAGAGATATAAGAATTTTGCACCAAGACTGTAATATTTTGTTGAATTTATCCGTATAACTAGGTCATAAAAGTATTTGTGTACGTCTGATACCATACCACTTGTGAAGGAGGAAATGTACATGTTTATCTCTCAGAATGTTTGGTAACAGGTTTATTGTTTGTGATGTGTGTCTATGTATGTACTAACACGTTGTACTGAACGGGGTGAGAATAGCTTGAGCTACCTCATCCCTTTGTGTGTATTTTACCTCAATAAACTTATTTCAATTTCAATTTCAATTTCAATTGTGTGGCCAGACAATGATATATTACCATGCTAACAGTGTTGATTCAGTATTACCAGCCTAGGGTACGTTTTCATAAATAGCAGTGTACTCAAATATTGCCAGTAACAAAGATATTTTCCATAATATAAATAATAATGATCATAGTGTGGTGCATACAGTATCACTTATATAATGCTCAAAGAGAGAGATGGAGGGTGCACACAAACACATCAGTAAAATAATATGAGGTTTACTGACGAAAACGTGAATAAGCATATATGGAAATAACACATGAGTGAATATATGAAATAGATGATCTGGAGAACGTTGGCAGCTCCCCTCTCGCCACCTCTGGCAATTCGATCAGCTGGGCAAATTTAAATTAGGGACTCAGAACATCTCGAGGGGGGGGGGGGGCGGCTCTGTTGGCGCCGTCCTCTCGGTCACCAACTGCCACACTCGATCCCACGCTGTCTTCTCCAGGAGTAGAAATGCTGGCTGGCCTACAGCCTACTATAATACTAACATAATACAAAATATACTAATGATATATATATATATATATATATATATATATATATATATATATATATATATATATATATATATATATATATATTATATGTATATATATATATATATATATATATATATATATATATATATATATATATTATATGTATATATATATATATATGCGAACAAGCCTGAATGGTCCCCAGGACAAGTTTTCAGTTATATATATATATATATATATATATATATATATATATATATATATATATATATATATATATATATATATATATATATATATATATATATATATATATATATGTCGTACCTAGTAGCCAGAACGCACTTCTCAGCCTACTATGCAAGGCCCGATTTGCCTATTAAGCCAAGTTTTCCTGAATTTTCCTGATTTCTGTGTTGTTTACTAGGATTTCTCTGGCAATGGTTTGGTTGTGGGAAGAGATTATGTTCCTTAATGGAACTCTAATCTTAATGGAACCTTAATGGAACTATAATCTCTTCCCACAACCAAACCATCGCCAGAGAAATCCTAGTAAACAACACAGAAATCATCGATAGATACAGCGATAGCAGGCGGCTTGACGTTTGCGAGGCACTACACATCAAGAAGTCAACACCAGCAATCAACAGCCAATTATTGCACAACTATATTCTACCCACCTCAAGACTCCGCTCCAATATAGAAGCATCAAGAAATATGGACCAATAGGCTTTCTACAAACACTTCTATTCAATATCCATTGTTTGTGTTCTGTCTTGTGTTGATACTTTTAATACCCTATTAATATCCCCTCTTGTTCTGTCTTGTGTTAATGCCACATCACCCCTCCCACCTCACTCAAATGTAGATATAAAATCGGAGATACGTAAGTTCTATTCAGTTGTGTATTTGTGAACTAAAGTCTTTGAAAATGTAATAAGTTTTACGAAACGCGCCCGTGTCGCGTCAGACTAGAAATAAAAATGAATTTTGGAGAATTATTTTTTGATTTACCTCCAACAGTGAAGCGTAATGTACGAAAGATTGAGAAAATTCGTGTTAGAATTATTAATCTTACTTTTTCGGTCATATTTAATAATATATGTCTACAGGAAAGACTGCTACCAAAATATACTAATATATATATATATATATATATATATATATATATATATATATATATATATATATATATATATATATATATATATATATATATATATATATATATATATTAGTATATTTTGGTAGCAGTCTTTCCTGAAGACATATATTATTAAATATGATCGAAAAAGTAAGATTAATAATTCTAATACGAATTTTCTCGATCTTTCTTATGTTTCTTTTCACTGTTGATGCTAATTGAAAAATCAATTCTCCAAAATTCATTTTTATTTCTAGTCTGACGCGACACGTGAACGTGTTTCGTAATAACTTATTACATTTTCAAAGACTTTTAGTTTAAACACACACAACTATTACTTGCAAACACTAAACAGAGTTCTTACTTATGCTATGATTTAAACAGATTTGATGAAGATTAAGCCACCCAAAAGGTGGCACGGGCATGAATAGCCCGTAAGTGGTGGCCCTTTTAAGCCATTACCAGTATCAAGAGCTGATACAGAAGATCTGTGGAGGTGCGAATGCACCCTGCATGACGGGAGATGTCTCCCTTGTGAATGTGTTAAGATGAAGATGAAGCCACCCAAAAGGTGGCACGGGCATGAATAGCTCGTAAGTGGTGCCCCTTTTGAGCCATCACCAGTATCAATAGATGATACTGGAGATCTGTGGAGGTGCGACTGCACCCAGCGTGACGGGAGATGTCTCCCGGACCAAATGGTGACCAGATGGCCGACCATTTAAACAGCTTTCATTTTTCATTTTATACCTGCATTTTGGGTGAGGTGATATGTTACAACAGTTTTGGATGAGGTGAACAAAACTTTCAACACAGGATAGAACACGAAACAATGGGTATTGAAGGTAAGAATGGAAGTAATTGCAGAGGGTCTATTGGCCCATATATCTTGATGCTTCTATATTGGAGTGGAGTCTTGAAGTGGGTAGAATATAGTTGTGCATTAATTGGCTGTTGATTGCTGATGTTGACTTCTTGATGTGTAGTGCCTCGCAGATGTCAAGCTGCCTGCTATCGCTGTATCTATCGATGATTTCTGTGTTGTTTGCTAAGATTTCTCTGGTGATGGTTTGGTTGTGGGAAGAGATTATATGTTCCTTAATGGAGCCCTGTTGCTTATGCATCGTTAATCGCCTGGAAAGAGACGTTGTTGTCTTGCCTATATACTGAGTTTTTGAGGCTTACAGTCCCCAAGAGGGCATTTGAAGGCATAGACGACGTTGGTCTCTTTTAAAGCGTTCTGTTTTGTGTCTGGAGAGTTTCTCATGAGTAGCCGGGCAGTTTTTTTGGTTTTATGGTAAATCGTCAGTTGTATCTTCTGATTTTTGTCTGTAGGGATAACGTTTCTATTAACAATATCTTTCAGGACCCTTTCCTCCGTTTTATGAGCTGTGGACAAGAAGTTCCTATAAAATAGTCTAATAGGGGGTATAAGTGTTGTGTTAGTTGTCTCTTCAGAGGTTGCATGGCGTTTCACTTTCCTTCTTAAGATGTCTTCAACGAAACTATTGGAGAATCCGTTGTTGACTAGGACCTGCCTTACCCTTCAGAGTTCTTCGTCGACTTGTTTCCATCCTGAGCTGTGGCTGAGAGCACAGTCGACATAAGCGTTAACAACACTCCTCTTGTACCTGTCTGGGCAGTCACTGTTGTCATTTAGGCACATTCCTATGTTCGTTTCCTTAGTGTAGACTGCAGTGTAGAAACCTCTGCTCCTTTCCATGACTGTTACATGCCTCTTTAGGGTGCCTCTTTAGTACAAGCTTGGAGTAGTTTCCTTAGAATGTTTTCTGGTATGTCAAGAGGAGTACAGGCCGGATCACGATACACTCTGTCCGCTATCATCCCAATTGTTTCATCCACAGGTACGTTGGTAAACAGTGATTCTACGTCCAACGAGGCTCTTATCCCTGTGGCCCGTGTTCCCTGCAGTAAGTCAACAAATTCCTTTGGAGACTTCAGGCTGAAGGCGCAAGGGACATAAGGAGTCAGCAAGCCGTTTTGTTGTTTCGCAAGTCTGTACGTGGGTTTGGGTATCTGGCTGATGATTGGCCGAAGTGGGTTTCCAGGCTTATGTGTCTTGACATTTCCATACGCGTATCCTGGTTTATATTCCCAATAATCTTTGGCAGGTGGAGTCCGGATTTCTTGGCGTTCACAGTTTCGATAAATTTGTTGTCCTTTGCTTTCAATTCGGCTGTAGTGTCCTTCGTTACCCTTTGAAATTTAGTTTGTTCAGAGAGTATGAAGTTCATTTTCGCCAGATATTCGTCTTTTTTAAGAATGACGTATATTGGCGACTTGTCACCTCTCCTGACAACTATTTCCTTGTTCTCACGAAGGCTCTTAGCTGCCGCTTTGAGCTCGGGAGACAGTATGGTGCTTCTTTAGTTGCCTCGATTCTTTCCTCCTTCCGCAATAAGTTCTGCTTGTATGGTGTCTTTGGTGGTGACTTTCTTTTGTGTCTCGAGGTCGAATATGTCGTCCAACAGAATCACCAACTCCACTTTCCGGGCCATCTCACTTGGTCTGGACATAACGTGACAGTTTATACCCAGATTTAGGAGAGTGACTTGGTACTCAGTGAGGTTGATTCCTGCAAGGTTCAGGAAGCCGTCTCTTGGTCGTGGAATTGCCATAGGTCCTCTATATAACGTTGTTAGTTTCTTGATTATCCTTGTTTCAGTGCTGAGGTGATGTCGGTCTGTGAGGATGTCGAGGTGTTGCTCGATGCGAGTACGGAGACTTTCGTCGATGTTGCTGTTTCTCCATTCGTTTGTATCATGAAGCAGTTGCGTTTTGTTGTCTTTGATTTCATTTTCTGCCTTGTATATCTGATTACGGATCAGATCTTGGCGATATTTTATCGTGAAGGCTTGATTCCTTGCTGCTGGGTCGTGCGTTTCAATGTTAGTATATTTTGGTAGTAGTCTTTCCTGTAGACATATATTATTAAATATGACCGAAAAAGTAAGATTAATAATTCTAACACGAATTTTCTCGATCTTTCTTAAGTTTCTTTTCACTGTTGATGGTAATTGAAAAATCAATTCACCAAAATTCAATTTTATTTCTAGTCTGACGCGACACTTGAACGCGTTTCGTAATAACTAATTACATTTTCAAAGACTTTTAATTTACACACACACAACTATTACCTGCAAACACTAAACAGAGGTCTTACTTATGTTATGATTTAAACAGCTTTCATTTTTCATTATATACCCGGAAAGGAAAGACTGGAAAGAATTTTTTTTTTTTTTTTTTTTTTATTATTTTCTACCACAGACGTGGCCACACATTTACAATGTTAACCAGCATATATACATTTTCTTCTGTCCTCCATGGACAGGGTTAGAGAAGTGTTAAACATATAGTTCAAGGGTTTATTGAACACTCAACCACAGAAGGTGATTCGGTGCTTTTAAAATGCTAAGCTAACCTACATACGCAAATACATAGATACACAGATTTACGTATGCCCTACATAAAGTGTTAGATAAGTCTTTTACATAGTGTCATTAATGTACATTCACAAAGGTGAAATGTAATTCTGATCAGCTTCCATATATACTTTATACCCATACATATACATACACATACACACATATACATACATATATACACACACATGCATTCACATACATTTGTCGCATTTACTCTGACAGGGTGAGGTGGCTGATAAAGAAACTAGTGTGCAATTAAGCACTTAATCACTGAAGGTGATGAAGGTGCTTTTACAAGCTCAGGTTATATAGTTACATCATATATATACATTTTATGATTGATATATTACATGGTCAATCTTGGATACAAGTTCAATATATCATCAAGTGTTCCAGTACTCATATAGTAACTACAGAGTTCAGCATACCTTAGCCCCGGAGGGCGAAAGTCAGTCAGTATGGGACATTCTACAATATAATATTCAAGAGAGTGCATGTTTTCTCTTTCACAAAGTTGACACTTTGTGTACTCGACATTTGGGTTTTGAGAAAGCTGCCAGATACGTCTATATCCCAGGCGTATTCTGGCCACTATAACATCACATTGCCGGGTTCTTGTTCTATTAGTCCCATATGTGAATGTCTCCCCACGATATCTATCATAATATTTAATGCTACAACTTTCAGGTCTTTGAGAATTTGTTAGGTCGGTGAGATTTTCATTTGTACAATGAATTATTATTATTGAATTATTATGAATGAATTATTTTCATTAGCAATGAAAGAAAGAAAGTACAGGAAAGACTGCTACCAAAATATAATAACATTAAAACGCACGACCCAGCAGCAAGGAATCAAGCCTACACGATAAAATATCGCCAAGATCTAATTCGTAATTAAGAACATAAATTATTGATTTAGTTATGTTGTTTAGATTAGGTTAAGATAGGCTAGGTTAGGTTAGGTAGGGTTGGTTAGGTTCGGTCATATATCTACGTTAGTTTTAACTAAAATTAAAAAAAAAAATTAGCTCATACATAATGAAATGAATAGCTTATCATTTTATAAGAAAAAAATGAGAAAAACATTGAAATTCAGGAAAACTTGGATTATTACGCAAATCGGGTCTTGAATAGTAGGCCAAGAACTGCGTTCTGGCTACTAGGTACAACATATATATATATATATATATATATATATATATATATATATATATATATATATATATATATATATATATATATATATATATATATATATATATATATATATATATATATATATTAGCTATATTTAAAGCCTACTTAAATACTCTATATTTAAATACTTTGGGGTATTTAAATACTCCGAAATTACCATCTCTTATAAGGGTCTGAGCAGGTGGTGGAGCGGGTTAAGGCGTACCTGTTATGCCAGTTGCTGGAAGGCTTCTGTGCTGGCTAGGGTTCGAGTCTCCTGGTGGGAAAGTGTTCTAAAGTTGTATACTTCACTCTCGTGTTTAGGAGAGTTGTGCTTTAAGCATAGACACTGTGTCTTCCCATATTAACAGGGACTTGATGAAATAAACGTATAAATGACCCCCTCACTTGCTCTAGTGCTCTTGGGAGGTGTTGATCTTTGGGGTATTTAAATACTCCGAAATTACCATCTCTTTTAAGGGTCTGAGCAGGTGGTGGAGCGGGTTAAGGCGTACCTGTTATGCCAGTTGCTGGAAGGCTTCTGTGCTGGCTAGGGTTCGAGTCTCCTGGTGGGAAAGTGTTCTAAAGTTGTATACTTCACTCTCGTGTTTAGGAGAGTTGTGCCTTAAGCATAGACACTGTGTCTTCCCATATTAACAGGGACTTGATGAAATAAACGTATAAATGACCCCTCACTTGCTCTAGTGCTCTTGGGAGGTGGTGATCTTTGGTGTATTTAAATACTCCGAAATTACCATCTCTTTTAAGGGTCTGAGCAGGTGGTGGAGCGGGTTAAGGCGTACCTGTTATGCCAGTTGCTGGAAGGCTTCTGTGCTGGCTAGGGTTCGAGTCTCCTGGTGGGAAAGTGTTCTAAAGTTGTATACTTCACTCTCGTGTTTAGGAGAGTTGTGCCTTAAGCATAGACACTGTGTCTTCCCATATTAACAGGGACTTGATGAAATAAACGTATAAATGACCCCTCACTTGCTCTAGTGCTCTTGGGAGGTGGTGATCTTTGGTGTATTTAAATACTCCGAAATTACCATCTCTTTTAAGGGTCTGAGCAGGTGGTGGAGCGGGTTAAGGCGTACCTGTTATGCCAGTTGCTGGAAGGCTTCTGTGCTGGCTAGGGTTCGAGTCTCCTGGTGGGAAAGTGTTCTAAAGTTGTATACTTCACTCTCGTGTTTAGGAGAGTTGTGCCTTAAGCATAGACACTGTGTCTTCCCATATTAACAGGGACTTGATGAAATAAACGTATAAATGACCCCTCACTTGCTCTAGTGCTCTTGGGAGGTGGTGATCTTTGGTGTATTTAAATACTCCGAAATTACCATCTCTTTTAAGGGTCTGAGCAGGTGGTGGAGCGGGTTAAGGCGTACCTGTTATGCCAGTTGCTGGAAGGCTTCTGTGCTGGCTAGGGTTCGAGTCTCCTGGTGGGAAAGTGTTCTAAAGTTGTATACTTTACTCTCGTGTTTAGGAGAGTTATGCCTTAAGCATAGACACTGTGTCTTCCCATATTAACAGGGACTTGATGAAATAAACGTATAAATGACCCCTCACTTGCTCTAGTGCTCTTGGTAGGTGGTGATCTTTGGTGTATTTAAATACTCCGAAATTACCATCTCTTTTAAGGGTCTGAGCAGGTGGTGGAGCGGGTTAAGGCGTACCTGTTATGCCAGTTGCTGGAAGGCTTCTGTGTTGGCAAGGGTTCGAGTCTCCTGGTGGGAAAGTGTTCTAAAGTTGTATACTTCACTCTCGTGTTTAGGAGAGTTGTGCCTTATATATATATATATATATATATATATATATATATATATATATATATATATATATATATATATATATATATGTCGTACCTAGTAGGCAGAACGCACTTCTCAGCCTACTATGCAAGGCCCGATTTGCCTAATAAGCCAAGTTTCCATGAATTAATTGTTTTTCGACTACCTAACCTACCTAACCTAACCTAACTTTTTCTGCTACCTAACCTAACCTATAAAGATAGGTTAGGTTAGGTTAGGTAGGGTAGGTTAGGTTCAGTCATATATCTTCGTTAATTATATCTCCAATGAAAAAAAATTGACCTCATACATAATGAAATGGGTAGCTTTATCATTTCATAAGAAAAAAATTAGAGAAAATATATTATTTCAGGAAATCTTGGCTTATTAGGCAAATCGGGCCTTGCATAGTAGGCCGAGAAGTGCGTTCTGGCTATTAGGTACGACATATATATATATATATATATATATATGTCGTACCTAGTAGCCAGAACGCACTTCTCAGCCTACTATGCAAGGCCAGATTTGCCTAATAAGCCAAGTTTTCTTGAATTAATATATTTTCTCTAATTTTTTTCTAATGAAATGATAAAGCTACCCATTTCATTATGTATGAGGTCAATTTTTTGTTGTTGGAGTTAAAATTAACGTAGATATATGACCGAACCTAACCAACCCTACTTAACCTAACCTAACCTATCTCTATAGGTTAGGTTAGGTTTGGTAGCCGAAAAAGTTAGGTTAGGTTAGGTTAGGTAGGTTAGGTCGTCGAAAAACAATTAATTCATGAAAACTTGGCTTATTAGGCAAATCGGGCCTTGCATAGTAGGCTGAGAAGTGCGTTCTGGCTACTAGTTACGACATATATATATATATATATATATATATATATATATATATATATATATATATATATATATATATATATATATATATTATATATATATATATATATATATATGTCGTACCTAGTAGCCAGAACGCACTTCTCAGCCTACTATGCAAGGCCCGATTTGCCTAATAAGCCAAGTTTTCATGAAATAATGTTTTTTCGACTACCTAACCTACCTAACCTAACCTAACTTTTTCGGCTACCTAACCGAACCTAACCTATAAAGATAGGTTAGGTTAGGTTAGGTAGGGTTGGTTAGGTTCGGTCATATATCTACGTTAATTTTAACTAAAATAAAAAAAAATTGACCTCATACATAATGAAATGGATAGCTTTATCATTTCAAAAGAAAAAAAATAGAGAAAATATATTAATTCAGGAAAACTTGGCTCATTAGGCAAATCTGGCCATGCATAGTAGGCTGAGAAGTGCGTTCTGGCTACTAGGTACGACATATATATATATATAAGGCACAACTCTCCTAAACACGAGAGTGAAGTAGACAACTTTAGAACACTTTCCCACCAGGAGACTCGAACCCTAGCCAGCACAGAAGCCTTCCAGCAACTGGCATAACAGGTACGCCTTAACCCGCTCCACCACCTGCTCAGACCCTTAAAAGAGATGGTAATTTCGGAGTATTTAAATACTCTATATTTAAATACTTTGGGGTATTTAAATACTCCGAAATTACCATCTCTTTTAAGGGTCTGAGCAGGTGGTGGAGCGGGTTAAGGCGTACCTGTTATGCCAGTTGCTGGAAGGCTTCTGTGCTGGCTAGGGTTCGAGTCTCCTGGTGGGAAAGTGTTCTAAAGTTGTATACTTCACTCTCATGTTTAGGAGAGTTGTGCCTTAAGCATAGACACTGTGTCTTCCCATATTAACAGGGACTTGATGAAATAAACGTATAAATGACCCCTCACTTGCTCTAGTGCTCTTGGGAGGTGTTGATCTTTGGGGTATTTAAATACTCCGAAATTACCATCTCTTTTAAGGGTCTGAGCAGGTGGTGGAGCGGGTTAAGGCGTACCTGTTATGCCAGTTGCTGGAAGGCTTCTGTGCTGGCTAGGGTTCGAGTCTCCTGGTGGGAAAGTGTTCTAAAGTTATATATATATATATATATATATATATATATATATATATATATATATATATATATATATATATATATATATATATATATATATGTATATATATATATATATATATTTAGGGGTACCACCACTGTTTTAATTAATGGGACCCACATCCTCGAAGAAGTAAATAAATAGTGTTCAGAGAAGACCTTGTGGAGTCTCACTGAATACTTTAATCTTTTCCTCTCCTACCACCCCTATTATTTTTTTTTTTACTTGATTTTATTGCAATGCTACAGTTTACAGAAAAGACACACTTATATAACAATATACCAATCAGTGTTCGAAGACCTCGTCCAGTTCCTCGGGGGTCGGGTACGTACCCAAGATACAGCACGCATTTCCCCTCTGAACAGCGACACGGGGCGCTGGAACATGAAACTGGCCGCTCTTGGGTCTCTAGTCTTCCCAATGAGTTCCTCGCCCAGCTCCTTCAGGAACTTAAGTGCACATTTACCCCAGGCGCCCAGAGTCTCAGAGCCTATTGACACGAACCTGTAACAACGTTCTAGGTCCCTGTACTTGTTAGTTTTCTGGGTCTCCCTGAAGGTGGCCTCCCCGCCTCCTCCAGCTGTGCTGTAAGGTAGATAGGTATCAGCCAATGTAGATACACACGTGTAGTCCCACACGACCTGTTTATCTTCCCTCCACGGCTGCAGGGTGACTCCATCTGGGCGTTTTTGGCTGTTGTCAGGCCTGCACAACTGAGGTTCCCTTTGTGCTGGGCACCCAGCTGTAGCCAAACTTCTCTTGATGATGTCATTGACTGCTTCATGTCTGGCAATCTTTCCCTGTGTCTTACGACAGATGAGACCATGGCTGCCGTATTGGTCTGCCCGCACATGGCCACAAATACACCGGTGCTCGGTGGAGATAGCGTGTCGAGATAGGGTGTTGCTCTGCAAGGCGCAGAGCAACACCAATACTTAGGGTCCGATGGTCCAGGCGGGTGCCCAAGGCGGAATTAGGGACTGCCAACAGGAAGTCCCCGGCATGGGGGGCTTGCACGGCTAGAAGACGCGCTTTGTCCTTCCTGGAAGCTGCCTCCAGCAATGATGTGGCGATGTTCTCCACTATGGGTCTATCCCATTTGGACTGTTTGCAGTCATTTGGAAAAGTGGGTCGAGGATGAGAGTTGACAAGAGTGTCACACTGACCGGCTCCTTCTGCGAATTTGGGATCATGAATCCCAATGGAGTCTCTTAGGTGTTCCGGTAGTATTTCCTTAACTAATTCACCTGTTGCACTGGTCGAGGATAAGAATGCCAGCAATGCTAACTGTGTCGCCTTGCAAATACCTATCCCCCCGAGTCTAACTGGGAGCGTTGCTTGGTCCCATTGGTCATCTTGCAGGGAGATGTTTAACACTTTCACGGTTATTGACCTTAGGAGTGCGTCATATTCTGTTAATTTTGGGCTGTCGAAGGAGGGAGCACACCTTAGGAAATAGGTCAGTCTGGGCAAAGCCAGGCACCTTGTGA
>NC_091214.1:13314516-13369516 GCF_040958095.1 Procambarus clarkii
TAATTCTGTAAGTATCATATTAAATTCAGTAGGAAAAACTTGCTTTATGTCCTATAGAGACTTGGCAAGGTATGCCTACATCCTTGGACTACCAATTTTACTTTTGAAGCATTTAACTGTTTCATTTGTTTTCGAAACTTTGTTTCATTTGTTAGTAGGATTTTCTTGCCCTTATTCTCTTACATGAGTACCGGGTACAAGATTTCCTGCGCCCTTGATTTAATTTAATCATTTAATATCTTTCACTTAACGTTAATTGTTAAAGATCACACAGGATAGGTACCAGTTGCCACGTTGTCCTGTTTCTGACATTTCATTATTGAACATTCGTGTACCTTTATTTGCTAATTTCACCATGTTTCGTCTCCAAACTTTCCGTGCAAATCCAGCAGGTGAAATAGGGACTTTGAGTCGTGCCAAGAGGACTGAACTACAAACTCTTGCACACGAGTATCAACTAGAAGTTCCCTACCAAGCCAACAAAAATGACCTACACAACCTGTTGCTGGATTACTATTTAGAGCAAGGTAAGATAGACTCTGAAACTCATGAAACTTACTATATTGCAGATAAAACTGATTTGGCAACGCTGAAACTCAAACTAGAGCTGGCCAAGATTGAACGTGAGCAGCAAAGGGAAGCCCTCGAACAACAAGAACGAGCTGCTGCCATACGAAGAGAGGAACAAGAACGAGAAATCACCCTCAGAGAACGTGAAGCTGCCTTGAGGAGAGAAGAACACGAACGTGGACTCGCCCTCCAGGAACGTGAGGTTGCACTACTCCAGGAGCGGGAACGAGTACAGCTTGAAACCAAACGACGCGAGTTGGAGATGCAACGCGAACATGACAAGCAACAAGCGACTCTGGCTCTAGAGTGTCGTCAACGGGAATACACGTTGGAAACTTCACACCTCGCTCAACGCCAGCAAGCTACTGCCAATCTTCCCGTCAGTTTTAATATATCACATGCAAGTAAGTTAATGCCATCCTTTGTAGAAGCAGAAGTTGATGTGTTCTTTACCACCTTTGAAACCCTTGCTAATCAACTCAGTTGGCCTGTCGACCAATGGGCCACACTTCTCAGAGTCCATCTTACAGGTAGAGCTGCAGTCACACTCAGTACTTTGGCGTCTGAGAATGACTACTACACTCTGAAACAAGCAGTGTTGGACGCCTACCTCCTCTCTACTGAAAGTTATAGAAGGAAATTCCGTGACCACCTGAAGGCAAGTACCACTACCTTCCTCGAGTTTGCTAACACGAAACGGAGGTATTTCATGAAATGGCTGGAAGCAGCACATGTCTCTACTTTTACAGAACTCGTCAACCTGATGCTTGTTGAAGAATTCTTGAGACGTGTGCCGCCTCCTGTCCGCCTCTACTTAGCAGATAAAGAAGAAACCGACTACCTGAAGTGTGCTAAGTCGGCTGACACTTACAGCCTCATCCACCGGCTGACACCTGAACCATCCTCCAGTAAGAAGTCGTGGTACAGTTACGAGAAGGTGAGCCCCGATCAAGCTGGTTCACAACTGTACTGCAAATATTGTAGACTCTATGGACATACCATAGACAAGTGTGGTAAGTCTCAATACAAGGGAACCACTGACCAACAACGACCCAAACCAACTCCTCCTAAGTCCGGTAAGCCTGTGATGAATGTTGGTGTTGATGTTAATGATCTTTCTCTTTTCAGTAACCACCTGTATACTGGAACTGTCTCTGCCAACGGTTCAAATCCGGAGGGACGTTTCAAATTGAAGATCTTGAGGGACACAGCGGCTCTACAATCGATCATCTTGAAGTCGGCTGTGCCCAACATAGTCTACACCGGGGAAACAGTCTTCATCACTGACCTCACTGCTACCACTCCATACCCTCTCGCCAGAGTCCACCTGGATTGTCCCTACGTGAACGGGGAAGTCCAAGTCGCCGTCAGGGAAAAGCCTTTTCCCATGCCTGGAGTGCAACTTCTCCTAGGCAACGACTTGGCAGAAGACCTGCAACCGACCAACCTGATCGTCATGGACAAACCCCAGGTGTGTAACTCTGTGCCAAGTAATCCTATTCTCGAGTATGTTCCAGCAGAGGTTCAAGAGAGTGATGAAGTTTCTCCTCCGGTTCTCGTGACCACCCGTGCACAAGCCGCACGTCCACAGCCAGCTGACTCTACTGCCACCGCTGTCCCTCAAGACCCTCAGAAACTACCCCCGCATCTGACCAAGTTGGAGTTCCGTAAGTTGCAGAGGGAAGATCTTACTTTAACACCATTGTTTTTCCAGGCTGAGACTCAACCCGACAGTATTCCTGGGTTCTTCCTAGAGAACGACTTGCTCTACCGCAGATATAGACCCAGTAAACTGAAGGAGGAGGACGATTGGGCCAACACCGAACAACTTGTGATTCCCACCAGCCTGCGGCCCACTATTCTACACCTGGCCCACGGATCATTCTCCCACTACGGCTTCAACAAGACTTACCATGGGATTCGTCAAGACTACTACTGGCCAGGTATGGTAAACAACGTCAAACAGTACGTAAAACAGTGTCATACATGTCAGATGGCAGGCAAACCGAACGTCTCCATTCCCAGAGCACCACTGATTCCCATACAGGTGCCTGCGGAACCTTTCCACAGACTCATAATAGACTGTGTTGGTCCTTTACCTCGGACCAGTTCAGGTAACGCCTACATCCTAACCATCCTGTGTCCTACCACCAGATTTCCCATAGCAGTTCCAGTGAAGAACATCACGGCTGCTACGGTTATCAAACATCTATTGAAGATCTTCACTCAATACGGATTTCCCAGGGAGATTCAAAGTGACTGTGGCACCAACTTCACCAGTGATCTCTTCAAAAGGACACTGGAGGAGTTCAACATCAAACAGGTATTGTCCAGCCCCTATCATCCTGCTTCACAGGGTTCTCTTGAACGTAGTCATCAGACCATCAAAGCACTCTTGAAAAAGTTTTGTAGTGAAACCTCAAAGGATTGGGATAAGCAGATTGACCTAATAATGTGTATTTTCAGAAGTCTCCCCAATGAGTCCCTAGGAGTATCTCCTTATGAGATGCTCTACGGCCGTAAGTGCCGTACTCCCCTTAAGGCTTTCAAAGACTCTCTCAGAGATGCCACCTTCAGTGAGCATCAGAATGTGCCCCAGTTTCTTCAAAACCTTCAGCACATTCTAGAGAGAGTCCACCGCTTTGCCCATGATAATCTATTGAAAGCCCAGGTGAGAATGAAGACTCATTACGACCAGACCAGCAAAGTAAGAAAATTCAAGCCGGGAGACTTCGTCCTTGCTTATTTCCCTATCCCAGGTTCACCTTTACAAAACAGATTTTCAGGACCCTACTGCGTCAAAGAGTGCAGGAATAATAATAATTATGTGATAGAGACTCCAGATAGGCGGCGGAAGACCCAGCTGTGCCACGTCAACCTCCTGAAGCAATATAATGGTACTCCTCCCACTGTCTTGACTAATTATTCCACATTCACAGAACCCTACATCCACAGTGAGACCTTCCCAGCTTCTCCTCCCGAAAGCACTGACAAGGAGTCAGCGCTTTCTAATTCCAAAATCCTTAATGATCTTCCCAAATGCTTTCAGGATAATACTCGTGCTCCTATGCCCTCTTCTAATTCCACTCTCACCTCGTCAGATAAGCCCTACATCCTCCATGTCGACGCCAATGGTACCGACGATGGTGGTGTCGTGATGCAGCAACGAGGCGAGAAGAATTCACCTGTCAGCGACTACTGCTACAAGGAACGACGGAACAATTGGCAAGGAGCTACTCTTCCTCATCCTGAAGCTTCAGCACTTCACTCCACACCTGAAAAGTGCTCGGTCCACCATCAACACGGACCACACCACCCTACACCTCCTGCAGCACGCCCACTTCTCATCTCAACGTCTTCTACTATGGGCTTGCTACCTGCAGAAATTCAACCTGGAGACACGCTATACCAAGAGTCTGACAACATCTTAGCCCATGATCTCTCCAGAGTTTATGAAGTAGAAGCGACTCCATCCATTACTCCACCACATAACGACGTACTTCTTCCAGAACCGCAGGCTTCGGGGGAGAGTTGTGACATTAATCTCCTTCAAGAGATTGAGCCTGCTCTTCCCTTCATAATTACGTCGTCACAATTATATAAAAGACTATGGAAGAAATGTCAAACAACGACAACAACACCAGCACCAGCAAGGCTTGCCAGGGTGAGCAGAAACGTATGCAACCAGCCACCTGTTCGAACTCCAACCACCAAACTACCCGTTGATCGCTACGACTCCGCTGATTGGTCGCCGGTCTGGCTGCACCTGCACTCGCCCCCCAATACTACCCGATGTCTGGGGTCGCCCCAACATCAGTCTTCAGAATGTTCAGTGCTTTCGTAGCCAGCACACCTCCCAGCTAGACTCTAGAGTGTACTGAGAGAGGTGGTGGCTTTAAGCCAATATTCCAGCACCTCCCACTTACTGTTGTATTGCACTTCTTGTTATTTTGCCTTAACGTAACTTTTCATTTTGTCATTTAATTATTCTTATTATTTTGATTCATTGATTTTATTATAAGAATTTGTTTGTGCATTATTTTCATGTTTTGATTTATTTAACGTAATTAAAATTTCATTGTTAAAGTTTTACTTGTGTTTTGTGTGTCTTCTCCTTACCTTACCACAGACGAAGTTCCAGTTTTTCTATTTTTTTATAACTATGTGACGAGGCCATACCCCTAGCATTAAACAGCCGAACACCAACGCGTTACCGTCACAATATATATATATATATATATATATATATATATATATATATATATATATATATAAGCCTATACTTGCATAAACCACAAGTGAAGATAAACAATCTTTGGACAACACCCACCAGTGGGACTCGAACCCAGAAAGCACAACTACCTTCCAGTAGCTGGCATAACTAGTATGCTTTAACCCACTACGCCATCAGACCTTACAAAAGAAGTAGATAGTTCGAGATATATATATATCTCAAACATCTCTACCTCCCGAAGGCACCAGATGAGTGAGGGGTCAGTCTGCAATTTTCGTCAAGCCACTGTCAATGTGAGAGAACTCGTGTCCAGCTTATAAGCCTATACTTGCATAAACCACAAGTGAAGATAAACAATCTTTGGACAACACCCACCAGTGGGACTCGAACCCAGAAAGCACAACTACCTTCCAGTAGCTGGCATAACTAGTATGCTTATCTGGTGCCTTCGGGAGGTAGAGATGTTTGAGATATATATATATCTCGAACTATCTACTTCTTTTGTAAGGTCTGATGGCGTAGTGGGTTAAAGCATACTAGTTATGCCAGCTACTGGAAGGTAGTTGTGCTTTCTGGGTTCGAGTCCCACTGGTGGGTGTTGTCCAAAGATTGTTTATCTTCACTTGTGGTTTATGCAAGTATAGGCTTATAAGCTGGACACGAGTTCTCTCACATTGACAGTGGCTTGACGAAAATTGCAGACTGACCCCTCACTCATCTGGTGCCTTCGGGAGGTAGAGATGTTTGAGATATATATATATCTCGAACTATCTACTTCTTTTGTAAGGTCTGATGGCGTAGTGGGTTAAAGCATACTAGTTATGCCAGCTACTGGAAGGTAGTTGTGCTTTCTGGGTTCGAGTCCCACTGGTGGGTGTTGTCCAAAGATTGTTTATCTTCACTTGTGGTTTATGCAAGTATAGGCTTATAAGCTGGACACGAGTTCTCTCACATTGACAGTGGCTTGACGAAAATTGCAGACTGACCCCTCACTCATCTGGTGCCTTCGGGAGGTAGAGATGTTTGAGATATATATATATCTCGAACTATCTACTTCTTTTGTAAGGTCTGATGGCGTAGTGGGTTAAAGCATACTAGTTATGCCAGCTACTGGAAGGTAGTTGTGCTTTCTGGGTTCGAGTCCCACTGGTGGGTGTTGTCCAAAGATTGTTTATCTTCACTTGTGGTTTATGCAAGTATAGGCTTATAAGCTGGACACGAGTTCTCTCACATTGACAGTGGCTTGACGAAAATTGCAGACTGACCCCTCACTCATCTGGTGCCTTCGGGAGGTAGAGATGTTTGAGATATATATATATCTCGAACTATCTACTTCTTTTGTAAGGTCTGATGGCGTAGTGGGTTAAAGCATACTAGTTATGCCAGCTACTGGAAGGTAGTTGTGCTTTCTGGGTTCGAGTCCCACTGGTGGGTGTTGTCCAAAGATTGTTTATCTTCACTTGTGGTTTATGCAAGTATAGGCTTATAAGCTGGACACGAGTTCTCTCACATTGACAGTGGCTTGACGAAAATTGCAGACTGACCCCTCACTCATCTGGTGCCTTCGGGAGGTAGAGATGTTTGAGATATATATATATCTCGAACTATCTACTTCCTTTGTAAGGTCTGATGGCGTAGTGGGTTAAAGCATACTAGTTATGCCAGCTACTGGAAGGTAGTTGTGCTTTCTGGGTTCGAGTCCCACTGGTGGGTGTTGTCCAAAGATTGTTTATCTTCACTTGTGGTTTATGCAAGTATAGGCTTATAAGCTGGACACGAGTTCTCTCACATTGACAGTGGCTTGACGAAAATTGCAGACTGACCCCTCACTCATCTGGTGCCTTCGGGAGGTAGAGATGTTTGAGATATATATATATCTCGAACTATCTACTTCTTTTGTAAGGTCTGATGGCGTAGTGGGTTAAAGCATACTAGTTATGCCAGCTACTGGAAGGTAGTTGTGCTTTCTGGGTTCGAGTCCCACTGGTGGGTGTTGTCCAAAGATTGTTTATCTTCACTTGTGGTTTATGCAAGTATAGGCTTATAAGCTGGACACGAGTTCTCTCACATTGACAGTGGCTTGACGAAAATTGCAGACTGACCCCTCACTCATCTGGTGCCTTCGGGAGGTAGAGATGTTTGAGATATATATATATCTCAAACTATCTACTTCTTTTGTAAGGTCTGATGGCGTAGTGGGTTAAAGCATACTAGTTATGCCAGCTACTGGAAGGTAGTTGTGCTTTCTGGGTTCGAGTCCCACTGGTGGGTGTTGTCCAAAGATTGTTTATCTTCACTTGTGGTTTATGCAAGTATAGGCTTATAAGCTGGACACGAGTTCTCTCACATTGACAGTGGCTTGACGAAAATTGCAGACTGACCCCTCACTCATCTGGTGCCTTCGGGAGGTAGAGATGTTTGAGATATATATATATCTCGAACTATCTACTTCTTTTGTAAGGTCTGATGGCGTAGTGGGTTAAAGCATACTAGTTATGCCAGCTACTGGAAGGTAGTTGTGCTTTCTGGGTTCGAGTCCCACTGGTGGGTGTTGTCCAAAGATTGTTTATATATATATATATATCAGTCAGGTGCAGTCACAGTGAGAGGTTGTGTTAGCTGGAACTCCACTTACAGTAGCATTATTATTGCAATAATGGAAGGATTAATGAAGGATTTGATGAATCTAGTTGGAACTCTGAGAGCAGAGATGGATTCACTACGAGAGGAGGTACGACAGCTGAAACTTTGGGAAGAAACGAAGGAGGAGACCAATATTAACAAGACCTCGTCGTGGTTAGTCGTTAAGGACAGGGGTCTTAAGAAGACCTTGACAAGGCCGCCTACAGACGCCCTAAGGACAGCAAATTCATTTGCCGTGTTGGAAGACGAGTGCTGTGTTGACCCTGCAGTTCACTTGGAACGGATATATGCGAGGAGCGGCGGAGCGCAGGCCCCTCAGGCTGCTCAGAAAGTTAAGGAGGTACCGGAGCGAATTTTGGTTGTTGGAGATTCCCAGGTGAGGTATTTAGTATTCGAAACGTTATGTTTTTTAAAGTAAAGATTCTGATACAAGATGTTCAGTATATCCCTGGTTTTCCTATTCATCTTAAAATTAAGATTCCCGAAGGGAACATCGATCATATATATATATACAATAGTTTCACACACAGAAACTATTTGGATAGAATTAAACGAAAAAGCAAATCATATTATAATAGGAGTTATATATAGGCCACCAAATTTAGACAGAATGGAAGCAAAGCATCTATGTGATGAAATATCTAGAGCATCTAGAACTAACAGTATTTATGTCATGGGTGACTTTAAGTTTAGTGGAATGAACTGGTTGAACAAAACAGGGAATAGTGAAGCAGAAGATTTTCTAGAATTAATTGACGATTGCTTTCTTACGCAACACATTAAGGAACCAACGCGGGAAAATAATATTTTAGATTTAGTGTTAACTAACAGGGGAAACACAAATTAATGACATCGAAATAGGGAGTGAGCTAGGGAACAGTGATCACAAAGAAATCAGATTTAGCATAGAATGGAATAGACCTGTAGGAGAAAATTCTGTTAAAGTGCCAGATTTTCGAAAAACTGATTTTAATAGCCTAAGAAATTTTTTGGGTCAAATAGATTGGAAAGTCTTGGGTATGGGGTGTGGGCCGGTCTTGGAGCGAGACATGAACCCAGCGATAGGTGATGTAAAAGGGGATTTCGATGTGGATTTAATATATAACTTATTTAAGAATATTCTAAACAAAGCACAGGAACGTAGTATACCATACAGATTGAATAGATCGAATACTAATGACCCAAAGAGGATAACAAAGAATTTAAAGAACCTTATAGGTAAAAGGAGAGCTAGGTACAAAAGGATTAAGAATGGGGAAGTCAGTTTAGAACAGGAATTCATACAACTGGTTAGAAATGTTAAAAAAGAGATTGGGAAAGCAAAAAGAAACTATGAAGTTCGCATAGCAGAGCAAGCAAAGTCAAATCCTAAAGGGTTTTTTCAGTTATATCGAACTAAGACTAGGGAAAGGATAAGTCCATTAAAAACTGAGACAGGTCAAATAACGGATAATGACAAGGAGATGAGTAGTATTTTTAACAAATATTTTATATCTGTATTTACTAAAGAAGAACTTAACAATATGCCTTCAGCCGAACAAGTCTATGTGGGTGGGGATGAGGACAGGTTGACTAGTTTAGCCGTTACCAGGGAGGATGTAATTAAACAATTAGTAAAACTAAAACCAAACAAATCCCCAGGGCCGGATGAAGTGTTTGCCAGGGTGCTTAAAGAATGCAAAGAGGAGCTTTCCGAGCCACTGTCTACCATATTTAATAAATCAATAGAGTTAGGCAGAGTGCCAGAGTCATGGAAGGTAGCTAATGTGGTATCAATTTTTAAGAAAGGAGATAGATCACTTGCATCAAACTATCGACCAATTAGACCTAACGACCTAACGTCTATTGTGGGAAAGTTACTTGAATCAATAATTGCAAATACAATTCGTCTCCATCTTGAAAAACATAAACTAATAAATGAGTCGCAACATGGTTTTACAAATGGCCGTTCATGTTTAACAAATTTGTTAACTTTTTATTCCAGCATAGTTGAGGCAGTTGATAGTGGTAAAGATTGTGATGTTGTGTACCTTGACTATAGCAAAGCTTTTGATACAGTGCCACATGAAAGACTAATTAAAAAAATAGAAGCTCATGGTATTGGGGGTGCTATATTAAGTTGGATTAGGGTATGGCTATTCCAAAGGAAACAGAGAGTTAGTATAAATGGAGTTAAGTCAGAGTGGCATAATGTTGTTAGTGGTGTACCTCAAGGCTCTGTCCTGGGACCTCTGTTGTTTATAATATATATAAATGATTTAGATTCAGGTTTGAGTAGCAACATCTGCAAATTAGCAGATGATACAAAAATCGGTAGGGAAATCAACACGAAAGAAGACTCGCTATCACTTCAAGTTGATCTAAATGGGGTATTAAAATGGTCAAAAGACTGGCAGATGCAGTTTAATGCTAATAAATGTAAAGATTTGAGGCTAGGTAATGCTGATAGAGTTACAAGATACGAGCTAGATGGTGTTCAGATTGTGAAGTCGGATTGCGAAAGGGATCTGGGAGTTATGATTAGTAAGAATTTAAAACAAAAGGATCAATGCATGAATGTTCGTAATAAGGCGAATAGGACACTGGGATTTATTTATCGAAGCGTTAGTAACAAGACACCTGGAGTGGTTCTTCAGTTATATCTTCCTCTGGTTAGGCCCTATTTAGATTATGCAGTTCAGTTTTGGTCGCCGTACTATAGAATGGATCTAAATTCACTTGAACGTGTCCAGCGTAGGATGACAAAGTTAATTCCCCAAATTAGAAGTCTTTCATATGAAGAAAGATTAATAAAGCTTAAATTGCATTCACTGGAAAGACGAAGAGTTAGGGGTGACATGATAGAAGTTTACATGTGGATGAATGGACATTACAAAGGGGATATTAATAGGGTATTAAAAGTATCAACTCAAGACAGAACACGAAACAATGGGTATAAATTGGATAAGTTTAGATTTATGAAAGACTTGGGTAAATACTGGTTTGGTAACAGGGTTGTTGATTTGTGGAACCAATTACCGCGTAACCTGGTGGAGGTGGGGTTCCTCGATTCTTTCAAGCGCGGGTTGGACATGCATATGAGTGAAATTGGGTGGTTATAGATAGGAGCTGCCTCGTATGGGCCAATAGGCCTTCTGCAGTTACCTTTGTTCTTATTATATATATTATATATATTATATATATATATATATATATATATATATATATATATATATATATATATATATATATATATATATATATATATATATATATATATATATATATATATATATATAAGAGAAACCTGCATGAACGCGCAAGCCATATATCACTAAGAACTCTTTGACCCAGCCAGGATTCGAACCCATGCCATCCAGGATCACCCCTAAACGTACACAGTACCATGACCGATCATTGGTGCGGTGGTCATGGTACTGTGTACGTTTAGGGGTGATCCTGGACGGCATGGGTTCGAATCCTGGCCGGGTCAAAGAGTTCTTAGTGATATATGGCTTGCGCGTTCATGCAGCTTTCTCACACATGTTAGACTCAGTGCGGCCCGTGCATGCGCCAGAATTTGATGAAAAACTGTACCCAATTGGATCCATGAGTGTCGTCGGGGGTTGGTCAGTCAGGGAGCTTAGTTAATAAGCGCCAAGACTAACCAATCCTTATAGACGATCATTGGTGAGGTGGTCACGGTACTGTGTACGTTTAGGGGTGATCCTGGACGGCACGGGTTCGAATCCTGGCTGGGTCAAAGAGTTCTTTTACATATATATATATATATATATATATATATATATATATATATATATATATATATATATATATATATATATATATATATATATATATATATGCGAACAAGCCTGAATGGTCCCCAGACTATATGCGACTGAAAACTCACACCCCAGAAGTGACTCGAACCCATACTCCCAGGAGCAACGCAACTGGTAACTACAGGGCGCCTTAATCCGCTTGACCAACACATCAAGAAGTCAACACCAGCAATCAACAGGCAATTAATGCACAACTATATTCTACCCACTTCAAGACTCCGCTCCAATATAGAAGCATCAAGAAATATGGGCCAATAAAAATAGGCCTTCTGCAGTTACCTACCTTTAATACCCATTGTTTCGTGTCCTGTCTTGTGTTAAAAGTTTATTTTCACCTCATCCAAAACTGTGGAAGAAACAAAAATATTCATTACAGGCTTAGGACTCTTGTGAATTTTAGTAGCTGATTTGGGCTTATTTTCACTGCTGACCTTACAGTGAGGATTGGTACACTTTTCTATGCCCATAGTCTTTGCAATAATTGCAATACAACGTGTTCATATTACTGGTACTCACTTTTTCAAGACTAAACCAGGTCTTACTAGATGGGGTGTTGGCTGTACTCTATGGATAAGACTGTAAGAGTCAGCCAATTGAGCACATCTGGTAAGATCGTTTTCTTCCTTGTCGGCTAGGTAGAGTCGTAATGAATTAGGTACACGTCAGAAAAATTCTTCCACCAGGATGAGATTGATGAGATCTGTAAAGGTGGAGACTTGTGCGGCTTCCAGCCACTTCATAAAATATATCTTTCTTATTGGCAAATTCTAAGTATGTGGTAGCACTTACTTTAAGGTAATCCCTGAACTTAAGTCGGTAGGTCTCGACAGAGATGTAGGCATCGAGCACTGCTTGCTTTAGTACCTGGTAGTCGGTTTCAGACGCTATAGTACTGAGAGTCTCTGCAGCTCTACCTGTTAAATGAGACCTGAGAAGCACAGACCACTGATCCTGAGACCAGCTAAGTTGGGTAGCCAAATGAAGTAAAAAGGACATCTACTTCTGCCTCAACAAAGGATGACATTAATTTAATTGCATGAGAGAGGTTAACACGTACCGAAAGGTTAGCTTCAGCTTGTTGGCGCCGAGTGTGGTGTGTTGTTTCCAAGTGAAGCTCTCTACGTCGTTGCTCTAGAACACTGGCGGCTTGCTTCTTATCATGTTCAAATTGTATCTCCAGCTCGCGTTCTTTTACCTCCAGCTGCTCCTGTTCCCCGTCACGTTGTAGGGCAGCTTGTTCCTGTTCCCGCTCACGTTGTAGGGCAGCTTCACGTTCCTTTAGTTGAAGGGCTTCCTTCAAACGCTCACGTTCTAGGGCAGGTTGTTCTTTCTGGAGCTGAAGTACTTCTCTCTGAGGAGCAGCTTGTTACTTCAGACACTCGCGTTCAGCGTTAGCGAGTTCTAGCCTCAATTTCATAGCTGCCAAGGCGCTCTTATCTGCAATTAAGTATTGTTCATGAGAATCTGCTGTAATAACATCATTATCCAATAGATAATCCAAAATGAGATTGTGTAAATCAGTTTTAGTGGCTCCATGTGGGGCTGTAAGGTTGTACTCATTTACTAGAGTCAGTATCTCCGCCTTGGTGGCACGATGTAGTGTGCCCACTTCATCGTTTGGATTCTATCTAAATGTGGAAAGACGAAACATGGTGAATGATAGCAAATATATGCAAGAGAATACCCAAGAGGATGTACCAAAATATACAATGTCAGAGTGACAGGATGACGTGGCAATGGTAAATTATCCTGTATAAACTTAATAATCAAGGTTACAATTAACTTTAATAGGTGATCAAAAATTGAAACTAAGTGTTTCAAGGACGTAGGAAATCTTGTACCCGATACTCTATATGACGAGGGTAAGGGCAAGAGGGATCCTACTTTAATTGTGACAAAAATTGTCTCGAAGGACGTCCAAAAAATGTAGGGATTTCTTACCTTGTCTCTAAATGACGAGAACAAAGGTAAGAGGTTTCCTACTAACACTAGATAGTACTTACAGAATTAACAATCTTTGTGCTCTGGAAAAGAATGTTAACTCCCTACCTGTGTAAGAACCATATTTCTGACCGACGCATAGGGGTGCGAAGTGTCAATTAATGACGAGAACTGCTTGTAGGGGTCCCAACCTTACAGCATAGTCCATACGAGTGGAACTTTGGCCCTCTATATCCTCCTACGTTCGGATTGCAAAGATGTGGGTGTACTTGACACGAAGACAGACCAAAGTACCAGGGTACCAAAGGGGGTGATCTGCCTGAATGATAACTCTCCTTTAGAGACAAGAATAGGATGGAAATCACAAGATATAGCAAAGATTATGGAACAACCAATCACGAGTATGACTGTGGCCACCAGACACCACGTAATCCAAAGTCATCCAACAATCATATAATGCTACATCTGGAAAGCAAACAGTATGAAGCACCATTAAAATCATTCAAAGAATAAGAGTTCTGAAAAGTTAAACTTGTAACTAAAGCCAAGAACAGTTACCACAAATTTAAATGAAGGGACTAGAAGCATTACCTGAGCGAGGCTCCTAGGACAGGCCCCCCAATTATGTGACGCACCTGCGCTGCCGTTGAGTGAGGACGTGTCGCTTGTCCGCTCCGGCAGTTTGTGGTAGTTGCCGTTTTCGCCAGCAGGGGGTGTGGGGGTGTTTACCCTCCCCGCTGTTCCTGGTGGTGGAGACGTGGCGTGTTTTGCGATGGGCGGCCCTATTCCCGCTGTCGTGCAGTTAAACTCCATCGGATTGGAGTTTACTGGCCGTGCTGGTTACCCGCTGGTCGACGTGGTGTTGAGTGACATGCTTCGTGTCCCGGTCGGGGACGTATATGGCATTGAGCTGGTAACTGCTCACCGTGTTGTTATCAAGTTTGTGGGTGAGGCGGTGTACTGTGCTTTCTTACGGAGGTACGAGGGACGTACTTTGCAGTTACAGGACGGCACCGGGTCTGTGACCATTTCAGACCGTAGTGGTGCTGTGACGTATGTCAGTGTTCATGGCGCCCCCATGGAGTTTCCTGAGACTCTCCTCCGGAGGTTCTTCCAGAGGTACGGCTCCGTCGTCAGTGTGCGGATGAACTCCCTGTCGTCTGGCACGTATTCGGGTGTGAAGACCAACATTCGGACCCTCGGGATGCGACTGAGGTCGGACATACCGTGCTCTGTCCGGCTGTTGGGGTACTACGTGCATGTGTTTTATGCCCGGCAACCCCGTACTTGTTTCCGGTGTGGCTTGTTGGGGCATCAGGCTGCCGGGTGTACTGCTGATCCGGTCGCTCCTGTGAACTTGTTCCGTGAGGAGGATTTCCCGCCGCTCCCTCTGGAGGAGGACTCCGGGGGTGAGGAGGTGAGTGTCCCGTTCGCTGCTGCAGCTTCCCCGGCGGCGCCTGCCGTTCCTCCGATTGTTGCCGTCCCTCCTCTGGTTCTTGAGGTGCCGTCGGTTGGTCTGCCTGATCCTGTCGCTGTCCCAGCTGCTCCCATGGGTCTTCCTGGAGCTCCCTGTGTGACGTCGCTGTCTTCTCCCTCGTCTTCTGATGCTGCGCCTGGCCCTGTGTCCGTGACTCGGGTCCCGGATGTGCTTGGTGCTGGGGTGGCTGCGGAGCCTCCTGCTGTGTGTGGCCCGGTTCCCCCTGTGGTTGAGGCTGCTGCCGTCCTGGCGTCGGTTCCTTCGGCTCGTGGTACCCGTGTTTCTGGGTCACTTACCGGCTCTGACGACATCCGGCCGGTGCCCAAACGTTCCCGGCGTTCGTCTTCTTCCTGGGCCGACGCTGGTGACTTCAGTGACTGTAGGGCTTCGGTTGTTGACAGTGTGGATACGGATGCGTCGATGTCTCCGCGGTTCGTGGTGGCGGAGGTCCATGTGCCTGCCGGTGCTGGTGCCTGTGTCTCGGACGTGCCTTCGGTTCTTTCTCCGCCGGGGGACTCTCCACAGTGGGGGGTGGTGGCTTCCGCTGCCAGGGATGGTGTGGACTCTGGTGCTGGGCGTGGCCTGGTGGTGATGTTACGGAAAGATGCGCGCCGTCCGGGTTCCCTGCTGTCGTCTGGTGGTGTGCCCGGGGCCGCGAGTACCCCTGTGGTGCAGGTGCGCGTTGGGGCCCTGGGGGACGTGTTGCCGGCGTCTGTGATGCCACCGGGTCACTGGTCGAAGATTGCCGAGTTACTGCTGTCTGACGGACCGGAGTGCTTTCGTGGGGGGGCAAGTTCCCTTCCTGTGGGGGCGAGTGGCGACTTCTCGCCTCAAGAGTTCTACCATCTGGGTCCCCAGTTTGCGGGCGTTTGTTGCCCCGGTTCCGGATGTTATGGCGTCCCCGGTGGATGGACGAGACCCTTGGCAATGGGTGCTCTGGGAGGCGTTCAATGTAAGATTCCCGTGGGCCATGTTCCCGGACAAATATGTGCTCTGATTTCTTGTGTATTTGCTAAATGACATGCTGTGTGCCCTTCTGGCTGTTTGTTTGCCCTATTCTATTCTGTGCTTCTGCCTCTCCCTTTGTGCGTAGCTTTGCCGTGTGGCATATTAGTTTCTAGTGCTTGGCGTCACTCGTTTCGCGTTTTGGCTTAGCGTTTCGCCTTTCCTGGCTTTGCGATTCACCCTTCACGGGTACGCCAGGGGGCATCCGATCCCACGATCGTCGTCGCCCCTAACTCAACAACAACAACAACAATTATGTGACGATAAAAATAGATGGTATCGCAGTCTCTAGATAGATGGAATGCCAGTCACACAATAGCAAAAAAAAAAAAAAGAATTAAACTGCTGTGTAATCTTCACTGTGTGGCAGCTGTAGAATAAAGCAAAAAAGAAAAAAAAACATTTAAAAGTACTTCACTTTGATAGAAAACTCAAATTAAACAAATTACAAAACAAAATATCCAGGCTTGACTGTAATACAAAGTGTGCAAAATAAACAAGATGAACAATCAAATTTACGTTACGTTAATGTGCAGATAAAATATGGTGCAGGAATACTGTGAGCCAAACTGAATAACTCTGTTACCACACCGGTGTATGTCAACAGGTCTACTCAGCAGAGCACCCAGTAGTAATCTGAATCTTAGTGGGCTAGGTAGCCCTATATATACACGGCAACAGCCATCCAGATGGGGCTGGTTCCTTCTTTAACTATTAACCGGCTCTTAAACTGCTTGTTTCGGATAGCGTGAGCTCCCAGTGACCCAGGTGTGAGGTGGGGTGATGGGCAGTGGGGTAGGTAGACTGGTGGTATTGTCTAGACGTCTGGTAGTAGCTGTTGTTGTTGCAGTAGTACCAGTTGCGTTGCTCCTGGGAGTATAGGTTCGAGTCACTTCTGGGGTGTGAGTTTTCAGTCGCATATAGTTATGGGGACCATTCAGGCTTGTTCGCATTTGTGTTCCTCACGTGTGCCCCAAAGAATGAGGTGATTTGATAAAATGCTATGCCCAAGATTACCATCCGAGTGCCGGCAGGGAAGTGGTTCAAATAGCTTCGGCTATCACTTCCTTTTGTCAGGTTGTGATGGTCAAGCGGATTAAGGCGTCCTGTAGTTACCAGTTGCGTTGCTCCTGGGAGTATGGGTTCGAGTCACTTCTGGGGTGTGAGTTTTCAGTCATATATATATATATATATATATATATATATATATATATATATATATATATATATATATATATATATATATATATATATATATATATATATATATATATATATATATATATATATATATATATATATATATATATATATGTCGTACCTAGTAGCCAGAACGCACTTCTCAGCCTACTATGCAAGGCCCGATTTGCCTAATAAGCCAAGTTTTCATGAATTAATGTTTTTTCGACTACCTAACCTAACTTTTTCAGCTACCTAACCTAACCTAACCTATAAAGATAGGTTAGGTTAGGTTAGGTAGGGTTGGTTAGGTTCGGTCATATATCTACGTTAATTTTAACTCCAATAAAAAAAATTGACCTCATACATAATGAAATGGGTATCTTTATCATTTCATAAGAAAAAAATTAGAGAAAATATATTAATTCAAGAAAACTTGGCTTATTAGGTAAATCGGGTATTGCATAGTAGGCCGAGAAGTGCGTTCTGGCTACTAGGTACGACATATATATATATATATATATATGTCGTACCTAGTAGCCAGAACGCACTTCTCAGCCTACTATGCATGGCCCGATTTGCCTAATAAGCCAAGTTTTCATGAATTAATTGTTTTTCGACTACCTAACCTACCTAACCTAACCTAACCTAACTTTTTCGGCTACCTAACCAAACCTAACCTATAAAGATAGGTTAGGTTAGGTTAGGTAGGGTTGGTTAGGTTCGGTCATATATCTACGTTAATTTTAACTCCAATAAAAAAAAATTGACCTCATGCATAATGAAATGGGTAGCTTTATCATTTCATAAGAAAAAAATTAGAAAAAATATATTAATTCAGGAAAACTTGGCTTATTAGGCAAATCGGGCCTTGAATAGTAGGCCAAAAAGTGAGTTCTGGCTACTAGGTACGACATATATATATATATATATATATATATATATATATATATATATATATATATATTTTTTTTTTATTTTAGTTCTCAGTGTCGCTGTTCAGAGGGGAAATGCGTGCTGTATCTTGGGTACGCACCCGACCCCCGAGGAGCTGGACGAGGTCTTCGAACACTGATTGGTATATTGTTATATAAGTGTGTGTTTTCTGTAAACTGTAGCATTGCAATAAAATCAAATAAAAAAATAATAATAGGGGTGGTAGGAGAGGAAAAGATTAAAGTATTCAGTGAGAATCCACAAGGTCTTCTCTGAACACTATTTATTTTCTTCTTCGAGGATGTGGGTCCCTTTAATTAAACCAGTGGTGGTACCCCTAAATATATATATATATATATATATATATATATATATATATATATATATATATATATATATATATATATATATATATAAACATATAAATATATATATATATATATATATAATAAATATATATATAAATATATATATAAATATATATATATAAATATAAATATATATAAATAATATATATATATATAAATATATATATATATAAATATAAATATATAAATAAATATATATATAAATATATAAATAAATATATATATAAATATATATAATATATATATATAAATATATATATATATATATATATATATATATATATATATATATATATATATATATATATGTCGTACCTAGTAGCCAGAACGCAATTCTATGCCTACTATGCAAGGCCCTTTTTGCCTAATAAGCCAAGTTTTCATGAATTAATATATTTTCTAAAAACATTTTTTTATGAAATGATAAAGCTACCCATTTCATTATGTATGAGGTCAATTTTTTTTTATTGGAGTTAAAATTAACGTAGATATATTACCGAACCTAACCAACCCTACCTAACCTAACCTAACCTATCTTTATAGGTTAGGTTAGGTTAGGTGGCCGAAAAAGTTAGGTTAGGTTAGGTTAGGTAGGTTAGGTAGTCGAAAAACAATTAATTCATGAAAACTTGGCTTATTAGGCAAATCGGGCCTTGCATAGTAGGCATAGAAGTGCGTTCTGGCTACTAGGTACGACATATATAAATATATATATATATATATATATATATATATATATATATATATATATATATATATAAATATATATATATATAAGAAAATGGTTAGAGGGATAGAAGCCCTAAACCAGAAAATAATAAATACAGAATATGCGGTCACATTCAATGAAACATGTTTGAAAGAAAACCTGCTGCCAGTATACACCAATATATATATATATATATATATATATATATATATATATATATATATATATATATATATATATATATATATATATATATTTTTAATATAGGGAGGGAGTACCACCTCTAGCTGGATGAAGGGGGACCCATAGCCTCGGAGGAAACCATGCATAACGCATTAGAGGGAATGTTTAGATCCCCTCCAATACAGTTTCTGTGTGCTTTTCTCCTACCACCCCCTTCCTTTTTTATTTTTGGTGCTTTATTATGCATTTGATGGTTACAAGATATACATGGGTTGATACAAAAATAATAATGCAAAAAGGTGCTTAAAGGTTATGGATCTCTTGAAAAACACAACAATGGGAAACATTGATGAATGTCACAGACGGGTTCGATCATTGTTGCAAGTCAAACACTTCTTCGAATTCCTCTGAAGTTGGACTAGTGCCCAAGACGCAACAGGCATTTCCCCTCTGAATCGCAACACTGAGGCGCTGGAACAAGAAACTTTTTGCTCTCTGGTCTTTTGTAGCGCTGATCAATTTGTCCCCCAATTCCTTCAGGAACTTCAATGCACATTTTCCCCACGAACCGAGGGTCTCCGAGCCGATCGGAACAAAGCTGTAGCAGTGTGCTAGACCTCTGTATTTAATAATTTTCTGCGATTCCCTGAAAGAAGCAGCACCACCGCTTTCACGTGTGCTGTAGTGGAGGTAGGTACTGGCCAGTGTGGCAGCGCACGTGTAGTCCCATACCACTTGTTTACCATCCTTCCAAGGTAGCAAGGTGACCCCATCAGGGCGCTTCTGAGGGTCGTTAGGTCTGGATAAGTGTGGTTCTCTTTGTGCCGGGCAGCGGGCTGTGGCGAGGCTCCTCTTGATGATGTCGTTGACTTCTTCATGTCTTGCGATTTTACCCTGTGATTTACGACATACCAGACCATGACGACCATATTGGTCTGCCATCGCAGTTCCGCAGATGCACCTATGTTCGGTGAGGATCGGGGCGGCAAGGCGAAGGGCAGCTCCAATGCGGAGAGCGTCATGACTGAGGTGAGTTCCCAGGCCTGCATTGGGCACAGCAAATAAAAAATCCCCGGCGTGGGGTGCTGTTACCGCTAGGAGGCGGGCTTTGTTTTCAGCATCAGCGTTGTCAATCATTGCTGTGACAGTCTTTTCCATTATGGGGCTATCCCAGTGGGCCTGCTTGTGGTCTTTTGGGACTTGTGGTCGGGGTTGAGGGTGTGCAATGGTGTCCCATTGTCTGGCTGCTTCGATGAACGTTTGATCATGAGTTCCCGCTGTCTCTCTCATACGCTCTGGTAGGATCTGCCCTACCAATTCGTTGGCTGCTGTACATGAGGATAAGAATGCTGGAAGTGCTACCTCAGTTGCCTTTCGTATGCCTATCCCTCCAAATCTCACTGGTAGTGTTGCTTGGTCCCACTGACTGTCATCTAAATCTAGGTTGAGCGCCTTCCTGAATATTGACCTGAGGAGCTCATCATATTGATTTAGAAGTGGGTTGCCAAAAGTTGGTGCACACCTTAAGAAGTATGTTAGCCTGGGCAAGGTAAGGCACTTTGTGAGAAGGTAGAGGGCATCGTGGGAGTCCAAGTCCTCAATTCTCTCTTCCATCCTCTTTAGGTCTCTAAACTTTTCGTCAAGGACTGCAGCAATGGCATTGTGGCCTAGAGGTGCTCCGAGTAGTGTGCTGTCGGTAGGTTTAACGACTGAGGCTTCTGGTAGAACTGATTTCTATATATAAATATATATATATATATATATATATATATATATATATATATATATATATATATATATATATATTTATATATTTATATATATATATATATATATATATATATATATATATATATATATATATATATATATATATATATATGTCGTACCTAGTAGCCAGAACGCACTTCTCAGCCTACTATGCAAGGCCCGATTTGCCTAATAAGCCAAGTTTTCATGAATTAATTGTTTTTCGAGTACCTAACTTACCTAACCTAACCTAACCTAACTTTTTCGGCTACCTAACCTAACCTAATCTATAAAGATAGGTTAGGTTAGGTTAGGTGGGGTTGGTTAGGTTCGGTCATATATCTACGTTAATTTTAACACCAATAAAAAAAAAATTACCTCATACATAATGAAATAGGTAGCTTTATCATTTCATAAGAAAAAAAATAGAGAAAATATATTAATTCAGGAAAACTTGGCTTATATAGGTAGCCGAAAAAGTTAGGTTAGGTTAGGTTAGGTAGGTTAGGTAGTCGAAAAACAATTAATTCATGAAAACTTGGCTTATTAGGCAAATCAGGCCTTGCATAGTAAGCTGAGAGATGCGTTCTGGCTACTAGGTACGACATATATATATATATATATATATATATATATATATATATATATATATATATATATATATATATGTCGTACCTAGTAGCCAGAACTCACTTCTCAGCCTACTATTCAAGGCCCGATTTGCCTAATAAGCCAAGTTTTCCTGAATTAATATATTTACTATAATTTTTTTCTTATGAAATGATAAAGCAACCCTTTTCTCTATGTATGAGGTCAATTTTTTTTCATTGGAGTTAAAATTAACGTAGATATATGACCGAACCTAACCAACCCTACCTAACCTAACCTAACCTATATTTATAGGTAAGGTTAGGTTAGGTAGCCAAAAAAAGCTAGGTTAGGTTAGGTTAGGTAGGTTAGGTAGACGAAAAAACATTAATTCATGAAAACTTGGCTTATTAGGCAAATCGGGCCTTGAATAGTAGGCTGAGAAGTGCGTTCTGGCTATTAGGTACGACATATATATATATATATATATATATATATATATATATATATATATATATATATATATATATATATATATATATATATATATATATATATATATATATATATATATATATATATATATATATATATATATATATATATATATATATGTCGTACCTAGTAGCCAGAACGCACTTTTCAGCCTACTATGCAATGCCCGATTTGCCTAATAAGCCAAGTTTTCCTTAATTAATATATTTTCTCTGATTTTTTTCTTAGGAAATGATAAAGCTACCTATTTCATTATGTTTGAGGACAATTTTTTTTTATTGGAGTTAAAATCAACGTAGATATATGACTGAACCTAACCAACCCTACCTAACCTAACCTAACCTATCTGTATAGGTTAGGTTAGGTTAGGTAGCCGAAAAAGTTAGGTTAGGTTAGGTTAGGTAGTTGAAAAACCATTAATTCATGAAAACTTGGCTTATTAGGCCAATCGGGCCTTGCATAGTAGGCTGAGAAGTGAGTTCTGGCTAATAGGTACGACATATATATATATATATATATATATATATATATATATATGCATATATATATATATATATATATATATATATATATATATATATATATATATATATATATATATATATATATATATATATATGCATATATATATATATATATATATATATATATATATGTCGTACCTAGTAGCCAGAACGCACTTCTCAGCCTACTATGCATGACCAAATTTGCCTAATAAGCCAAGTTTTCCTTAATTAATATATTTTCTCTATTTTTTTTCTTATGAAATGATAAAGCTACCCATTTCATAATGTATGAGGTCAATTTTTTTTTATTGGAGTTAAAATTAACGTAGATATATGACCGAACCTAACCAACCCTACCTAACCTAACCTAATCTATCTTTATAGGTTAGGTTAGGTTAGGTAGCCGAAAAAGTTAGGTTAGGTTAGGTTAGGTAGGTTAGGTAGTCGAAAAACAATTAATTCATGAAAACTTGGCCTATTAGGCAAATTTGGCCATGCATAGTAGGCTGACAAGTGCGTTCTGGCTACTAGGTACGACATATATATATATATATATATATATATATATATATATATATATATATATATATATATATATATATATATATATATATATATATATATATGCATATATATATATATATATATATATATATATATATATATATATATGTCGTACCTAGTAGCCAGAACTCACTTCTCAGCCTACTATGCAAGGCCCGATTTGCCTAATAAGCCAAGTTTTCATGAATTATTGTTTTTTCGTCTACCTAACCTACCTAACCTAACCTAACCTAGCTTTTTTTGGCTACCTAACCTAACCTTACCTATAAAGATAGGTTAGGTTAGGTTAGGTAGGGTTGGTTAGGTTCGGTCATATATCTACGTTAATTTTAACTCCAATAAAAAAAAATGACCTCATACATAGTGAAAAGGGTAGCTTTATTATTTCATAAGAAAAAAATTATAGTAAATATATTAATTAAGGAAAACTTTGCTTATTAGGCAAATCGGGCCTTGAATAGTAGGCTGAGAAGTGAGTTCTGGCTACTAGGTACGACATATATATATATATATATATATATATATATATATATATATATATATATATATATATATATATATATGCATATATATATATATATATATATATATATATATATATATATATATATATATATATATATATATATATATATATATATATATATATATATATATGTCGTACCTAGTAGCCAGAACGCACTTCTATGCCTACTATGCAAGGCCAGATTTGCCTAATAAGCCAAGTTTTCCTGAATTAATATATTTCCTCTAATTTTTTTCTTGTGAAATGATAAAGCTACCCATTTCATTCCGTATGAGGTAAATTTTTTGTTATTGGAGTTAAAATTAACGTAGATATATGACCGAACCTAACCAACCCTACCTAACCTAACCTAACCTATCTTTATAGGTTAGGTTAAGTTAGGTAGCCGAAAAAGTTCGGTTAGGTTAGGTTAGGTAGGTTAGGTAGTCGAAAAACAATTAATTCATGAAAACTTGGCTTATTAGGCAAATCGGGCCTTGCATAGTAGGCATAGAAGTGCGTTCTGGCTACTAGGTACGACATATATATATATATATATATATATATATGTCGTACCTAGTAGCCAGAACTCACTTCTCAGCCTACTATTCAAGGCCCGATTTGCCTAATAAGCCAAGTTTTCCTGAATTAATATATTTACTATAATTTTTTTCTTATGAAATGATAAAGCAACCCTTTTCTCTATGTATGAGGTCAATTTTTTTTTATTGGAGTTAAAATTAATGTAGATATATGACCGAACCTAACCAACCCTACCTAACCTAACCTAACCAATATTTATAGGTAAGGTTAGGTTAGGTAGCCAAAAAAAGCTAGGTTAGGTTAGGTTAGGTAGGTTAGGTAGACGAAAAAACATTAATTCATGAAAACTTGGCTTATTAGGCAAATCGGGCCTTGAATAGTAGGCTGAGAAGTGCGTTCTGGCTATTAGGTACGACATATATATATATATATAAATATATATATATATATATATGTCGTACCTAATAGCCAGAACTCACTTCTCAGCCTACTATTCAAGGCCCGATTTGCCTAATAAGCCAAGTTTTCATGAATTAATATATTTACTATAATTTTTTTCTTATGAAATGATAAAGCAACCCTTTTCTCTATGTATGAGGTCAATTTTCTTTTATTGGAGTAAAAATTAACGTAGATATATGACCGAACCTAACCAACCCTTCCTAACCTAACCTAACCTATATTTATAGGTAAGGTTAGGTTAGGTAGCCAAAAAACCTAGGTTAGGTTAGGTTAGGTAGGTTAGGTAGACGAAAAAACATTAATTCATGAAAACTTGGCTTATTAGGCAAATCGGGCCTTGAATAGTAGGCTGAGAAGTGCGTTCTGGCTATTAGGTACGACATATATATATATATATATATATATATATATGTCGTTCCTAGTAGACAGAACTCACTTCTCAGCCTACTATGCGAGGCCCGATTTGCCTAATAAGCCAAGTTTTACTGAATTAATATATTTTCTCTAATTTTTTTCTTATGAAATGATAAAGCTACCCATTTCATTATGTATGCGGTCAATTTTTTTTTATTGGAGTTAAAATTAACGTAGATATATGACCGAACCTAACCAACCCTACCTAACCTAACCTAACCTATCTTTATAGGTTAGGTTAGGTAGCCGAAAACGTTAGGTTAGGTTAGGTTAGGTAGGTTAGGTTGTCTAAAAAACATTAATTCATGAAAACTAGGCTTATTAGCCAATTCGGGCCATGCATAGTAGGCTGAGAAGTGAGTTCTGGCTACTAGGTACGACATATATATATATACATATATATATATATATATTCTCAAGTGAACAGATCTTACAATGCTGGTTGATTTTATACCCGCACTGGGTCAGGGGATAATACAATAAAGGTGAAAACATGGGGGGATACATAAGAGATAAATGTGAGGTGAAACATAGAAGTAACTGCAGAAGGCTTATTGGCCCATTCGAGGCAACTCCTATCTAAACACAAAGATTAATCCAGTGTAATTGGCCTGTTATGTTGGACATTGTCTTTTGTGTTGGCATCGTTATGTTATGGTCTTGTCCTTACTCTCATGGTGGGTAGAGTAAATAGTTCAATGATTTGGGTGTTCATGGTAGGTTGTTCTATTCTTATGTGAATTGCCTCAAGAATTTGTAATCTTCTTGCATCTTGGGTTTTGTCTATTATGCTGGTATTCTTGTTCAACACTTCTATTGTTAGAGTGATGTCATGGGCTTGTCTCATGTGATTCCTAGGGGCACCGGATTGAAGATGGCATGTCAAACGCCTCGTCAGCTTGGTCGACGTCATACCTATGTACTTACATTGAAGGTTACATCCTTCGTGGGGGCAAGTGTACATGTATACAACGCTTGACTGCTGTAGAGGGTTCTCCGTCGGCTTCGGGCTGTTTTTGATAAGGAGTTCGGAAGTCTTCTTGGTTTTGTAGAATATTATCAGGTTTATGTTTTGGTTAGGAGTAGTGCTTTTTACTCCTTTATGGATTATTTCTTTCATTATTCTTTCCTCTTTTATATGTTCACTGTGCATGGTTGATTTGTAATATAATTTTATTAGAGGTATTGTGGTTTCTGTTCTAGGTTCAGGATTATACCAACGGTCCAAGTGTCTTCTTATAGCAGCGTTTATTTCTGCGTTGCTATATCCGTTGTTCACCAATAACTGAGTTACTCTTTCAAACTCTCTACTCACGTTGCTCCATTCAGAGCAGTGGGTAAGCGCTCGACGAATATAAGCATTGAGAACACTGGCTTTGTATCTTTTGGGGCACTCACTTCTACCGTTCAGGCATAATCCTATGTTGGTGGGCTTAGTATATACGTTGGTGCTTAAAGAGGTTCCTGTTTTTGTTATTAGTACATCCAAGAATGGCAGATTGTTATTTTCACTATTTTCATGTGTAAATCGGAGTACTGACTCTCTCTCTCTAGATGGCTTTTTAGATCAATTAGTTCATTTGAGTCTTTTACTATTACGAATATGTCATCTACATAACGGCAATATACAGTTGGTTTTTGTCTGCTGCTGAAGACTCTGTCTTCGATGGTTCCCATATAAAAATTAGCAAATAAGACTCCTAAGAGGGAGCCCATTGCTACTCCGTCTATTTGTAAATACATGTCTCCTTGTGGACTGATGAAAGGGGCTTCCTTTGTACATGCTTCGAGAAGACTCTTCACGTGTGGCTCAGGTATGTGTAATTTGGGGGTGCTCTCGTCTCTGTATACTCTGTCCAGTATAATTTCTATGGTTGTGTCGACTGGGACGTTGGTAAATAGGGATTCGACGTCCAGGGAAGCAATGATTCCATCAAGCTGAGTAGATTTGATTAATTCTAGGAAATCTGCTGATGATTGTAGACTATACTTACTTGGAGTGTATGGAGTTAGGAGTTCATTGAGTCTTTTTGCCAGGTGATAGGTTGGAGTTGGTATTTGGCTGATTATTGGGCGTAGTGGGTTACCTGGTTTGTGTGTCTTAATATTGTCATAGGCATATCCTAAGCCATAGTCGCCTTGAAGTTTATTGAAATGCACACTACCTTTCTTTGCGTTGATTGCTGTAATTGTTTTGTTTACTTTCCGCTTAAGGTCTTCCACAAGGTTCCTCGTGATTCGTTGAAATTTGGTGTCATCACTAAGGATGTCGCTAATTTTGTTCATGTATTCTTGGGTAGGAATCAATACATATGCTGATGTCTTGTCGGCTTTTCTTATTGTTACGTCTTTCAGATTTTTTAGTTGTTTTGCTGCTTCTTTGAATCGTGGGGTTAAGATTGTAGATGAATATGTTCCACGTTTTTTCCCCGCTTCTGCTAGTAGTTCAGCTTGAAGTGTGTCAGTGGTGATATATATATAATATATATATATATATATATATATATATATATATATATATATATATATATATATATATATATATATATATATATATATATATATATATATATATATATGTATATATTAAATATGACCGAAAAAGTAAGATTATCAATTCTAACACGAATTTTCTCAATCTTTTCACTGTTGGTGGTAATTCAAAAATCAATTCTCCAAATTTCATTTTTATTTCTAGTCTGACGCGACACTTGAGCGCGTTTCGTAAAACTTATTACATTTTCAAAGACTTTAGTTTAAACATACACAACTGAATAGAACTTACACATCACAACAGCCAATTAATGCACAACTATATTCTACCCACCTCAAGACTCCGCTCCAATATACAAGCATCAAGAAATATGGACCAATAGGCTTTCTGCAATCACTTCTATTCAATACCCATTGTTTCGTATTCTGTCTTGTGTTGATGAAATTAATACCTTATTAAATACCACCTCACCACATCCACCTCACTCAAATGTAGATATAAACAAATCGGAGATGTGTAAGTTCTATTCAGTTGTGTATGTTTAAACTAAAGTCTTTGAAAATGTAATAAGTTTTATGAAACGCGCTCAAGTGTCGCGTCAGACTAGAAATAAAAATGAATTTTGGAGAATTGATTTTTGAATTACCACCAACAGTGAAAAGAAATGTACGAAAGAATGAGAAAATTCGTGTTAGAATTATTAATTTTACTTTTTCGGTCATATTTAATAATATATGTCTACAGGAAAGACTGCTACCAAAATATACTAATATATATATATATATATATATATATATATATATATATATATATATATATATATATATATATATATATATATATATATATATATATATATATATAATGTCGTACCTAGTAGCCAGAACTCACTTTTCAGCCTACAATGCAAGGCCCGATTTGCCTAATAAGCCAAGTTTTCATGAATTAATATATTTCCTCAAATTTTTTTCTTATGAAATGATAAAGCTACCCATTTCATTATGTATGAGGTCAATTTTTTTTTATTGGAGTTAAAATTAACGTAGATATATGACCGAACCTAACCAACCCTACCTAACCTAACCTAACCTATCTCTATAGGTTAGGTTAGGTTAGGTAGCCGAAAAAGTTAGGTTAGGTTAGGTTAGGTAGGTTAGGTAGTCGAAAAACAATTAATTCATGAAAACTTGGCTTATTAGGCAAATCGGGCCTTGCATAGTAGGCTGAGAAGTGAGTTCTGGCTACTAGGTACGACATATATATATATATATATATATATATATATATATATATATATATATATATATATATATATATATATATATATATATATTAACATATATATATATATATATATATATATATATATATATATATATATATATATATATATATATATATATATATATACATATTTCATTGAATATGACCGCATATTCTGTATTTATTATTTTCTGGTTTAGGGCTTCTATCCCTCTAACTATTTTCTTAGCATCAGGGCTTAATTGAAATAGGAGTTCTCCAAAACTCATTTTCGTACTTTTAAGGTGAAGAAAAGAAGTGATTTACTATAGAGTGTATTACACTTATTTGTATAATTTGTGCAAATTATACAAATAAGTGTAATACACTCTATAGTAAATCACTTCTTTTCTTCACCTTAAAAGTACGAAAATGAGTTTTGGAGAACTCCTATTTCAATTAAGCCCTGATGCTTAATTAATGAGGGATAGAAGCCCTAAACCAGAAAATAATAAATACAGAATATGCGGTCATATTCAATGAAACATGTTTGAAAGAAAACCTGCTGCCAGTATACACCAATATATATATATATATATATATATATATATATATATATATATATATATATATATATATATATATATATATATATATATATATATATTAATAGATGAAGATGTCCTTCTGAAGATGTATTAATACATCTTCAGAAGGACTTCACTCCTTCTGAAGATGTATTAATATACGAAAGAACTTAAGGAAATTCCTGTTTCAATTTTCCTCCGTGGTCTGACACTGTCACATTTTTAATCACGTGTTTATTTTCGTGATTTACACACATATATTTTTTTTTGGTCATGTGTAAAGCCAATTGACTAGGAGTTTTTGTTTTTTATTAGTTTTTACTTATCATTACTGTGTAAATGTAAAATCATTTTTGTTATATTAAATGTTTGAAGTTTTTATTCTCTTTGGTTTTTACCCTCAGCTCTCACACAGTAGAGGACCCAAGCATATTTTTTATTTGGTTTTCTTTTTTTTTATTAATGTGCAATTGGCACAACACCTGCCAGATTAGCCACTGCTCTATTTCAGATTATCGTCACAATATATCGAACATGTTTGATACGGCAGAGATGGATTAATGTCACTATGCGTTGTAAGGGGGGGGGATAGTTTAGGGGCATTAATGAGTGTGGATGTATGTTATACATAATATGAGAATTGTATTTGTTATACACACATTATACAAGAATTGTATATGCTAACATATATATGTATATTGTTTGGTTTTGGTTTGGTTTGGACATTTCAACAGTCATTGTGTCATGATCTTTGCATTTGGGACTTTGAGATATTAATGCTATCTCATTAATATCTAGATATTAATGCAATGCTTGAGATATTAATGCTAATATTAATCTCCTTTGATCAATTTGAATGGGCGGTAGGCCTGATTCATTCATTAATTAACTCAATTAGTCATCTTTGATTATACACTAAAATTATTAGGGATGCATAAACAATCATTAGCTGTGGGACACTAACAATCTTTCTCACAATTTAAACAGTCTTTACTAGTTATTAAAAATAATTGGAGCATATAGATAGGCAAAGAGTAAAGTGCACCAGCAGATGACTGGGCATGATTTTAGGGCTTTCTGTATATTGCCTCTTGATAGGTGAAATGTTTGAAGGGTACAAACGGAAATAAAAGGGGCTGACAATAGGGTATATTAAAACAATAGATAAGTTTACAATTTATTTAGGAATGATATAGGCAATACAAGGGTGTAAACATTGTGTTATTTTCCCTGTTTCTTCTGTATAGGTCTTCTTCATTTGATTTCATAGTAGCAGTTAATCATTGTTCAACCTAGGTGAATATAAATAGGAGATACTGGTTCCCCAACAGTCCTGTAATTTCCTTCTTATGTTTAATATACAGTCTTTTAACTAGAAATAATTAGTCTCTGAAAATATAAATAATTTCGAAAATGGGATTAAATATGCAATCATTGACAATGGTATTAAATATGTATTATAGAAAATAGACTTATTGAGAGAAGAAGACTGAAAGGCTGAAGACGTCATTGAACATGAGGGATGGATGTACCCACGCGTGTTACCAAGGGAACTATATAGGATGACGGAAGGTAGCCGTTTAATCTCGATTTGAAAAATATCAGGGACCTATGAAAAGACATTTAATCTTAAAGGAAAAAAAATAGGGGCCAGAAAAGAACCATCATCCACGTTCATGGGAAGAAAATCGTTGACCAAAAATCAGGGACCAATGGGGGTGCCATCACCCACGATCACGGAAAAAATCATGGGCCAACGGAGTGCCGAATAAAAATGAAAACGGCTCCCCCGAAGGCCTGGTTTATACTACTAACAGGACGGGTAAGAAGCATCTCAGTACGTGTTCCTGCTCCTGCTGTAGTGGAAAATTGAGACTTGTTTGGGGGTTGACTTGTAACTACCTGAAGATGATATTGAGTTTAAACTACCAAGATACGATAGTTGTCGAGTACTATCACTGAGAGTAGAAAAGTACTGTAGACCTAACCAGTCTAAGTCACTTCCAGGCTCATAGTGAAACTGAATTTCATATGGTGAATAGTGGGAGCGAGACCTCAATGATCTTGGCTATATATTGTGACGGTGTCCCAACCCCCATCTCTTTCCAGAGTCAAGAGTCATGTCTCTGCAACCTGAACATTCTCTGATGTTCAGGGAACATTTTGATATATATGAGGGTATGGAACGTTATCGTGTTGGCAATGAATTTGCCGTTTTAGTTTGGTTATACAAGTGGCTTACGCCCTTTTGAGTTACAAGATGGCACTGAGGCGCTCTGCTTCCCGCCAAAGGAGCGTGACGCCTGCTGGCTGTTGATTGGCCAGGTAGGGTCACGTGACATCAAGGACCAATGGGGAGTAGCCCTCGGGCGGTGTGACGTCATGAGGCGGAGGGCTCCGAGCGGCGGGCGCCCCTGCGTGCTCAGTACGTCACGGCCTGTCAGAGTGGCCACACTCGAGTGAGCCCTATTTAGAGGCTAGGAAGCCCCGACCAGTGGACCCAAGCAGCCACATTGATACTGCAGACATCATGGGAGGTCATCCAACTCATGTAGAGTAAATAGAAGCCTTGTCCAATGAAGAAGCCAATGAACCTTGTGTGTGGGACCTGATCAACGGAGGACCAAACACTATGACCAGGGACCACAGCAACCCTCGCCAGAGGATAGGTCGGCTTCGTAGCAGAAAGAATTAAGGTAGATAAATTCCCCCCCCCCATTACCCATTGATCTAGGTGAGCTAGGATATCTTTCATGTCGTGAACATTGTCATTATTATTACTACCAGTGTGGTAGAGAGTTTGGCTAGGAGCCAGGTTAATCATTTAGGCATGAGTTGATGTATAAATATATATGTGGGTGCAGTGACTTTTTGGGCAGCTGGAGGAAGTGGCTGGGTTCAAGAGGCCAGGAGCGAGCAATTGAATCGTCCAAGTGACAGTGCTGCCGCCGTCTGACAGTTCCACGTATATTAACCACTATGCGGATCCAGTGTAGTTTCCTTCGGTAAACTTAATGATTTTACCATTGTGTTTGAGTGAGCTTCCCATCTCCAGGGCTATTTCAGTAAATCATTTATGTTACGCTGCACTGCATCTGAGATTGCATCCTTGGGCTGCGATAACGAGTAAGGCCACTGAGAAGTGATGCTGGGACACGAATATAAACACCCAGCTGGCGACCTTGGACGAAGAGGTAAGGATTTACCTGTATATCTTCCCAGTGTCAGGGCGGGCAAATCCAACTGTAAGTGACAGAGGTAAGGCTGGATTTCCCCACTCGCCAGGGGTGCAATTCAAGGCCAGCCCTTGGTAGACTTGGAGGGCCCCAGGGCGAGTAATGGCGCCCAGGTACAAAGGGGGCGAAGACCCCCGGGAATAACCCTCTCTACATAAGGAAGAGGAAAGGGGGGGGGCGAAACGGTGACAGTGGCGACCTTGCCAGGATCTCGAGTGACTGTGTTAGCAAGGATTGCAAGTGCAGTGACAGGGGTATCAAGGTCGATGTTGAGTGGCGATTTTGGTCTGTGATTTTAGTTTACACTGCTCACTAGCCTATTTCCTGTGTGTGCAGTTACTCATTCAATAACTATAGATGGAGGATGAAAAGGTAGCAAAGTTTGAGGAGTCGAGGGACGAGGGGGGTCTTGGAAGAGTGCACCAAGGTCCAGCTGCAGTAGTGGCAGGCCACTTTGGGATAAAGTTGAGATCATCCAAGGTGGCAGAGCAACGAATAGAGATCGTGGCTCAGCTCAAGGCACGAGAAGAGGCCACTAGGGAAGAACCGTCGCAAGCACCTGCCATTGTTGGTGAGGACCGGAGCGATGGAGGAAGCAGCGGGGGGTCAAGCGGAAACAGGAGAAGTGTAAAATTGGAGATGATGAAGATGCAGTTGGAGGCGCAGCTGAGGAGGGAGGAGCGTGAACGAGACGTCCAGCTGGAAAGGGAAGAGCGTGAACGAGACGTCCAGCTACAAAGGTAAGAGTGTGAGCAAGAAGCACGGCTGCGACGGGAAGAGCGTGACGCCCAGATCCAGTTACGTCAGCAGGAGATAGAGGCCAACAAGGAGGTCGTGCAGAGGCGGGCCGAACTCGGGGGTGACCCCACCACCACCACCCAGGCAACAGGATGCCCACCGGGTGAAGGAATGAGACCTGCCAGTTTTCGTACCTCATGAGGCCGAGGTTTTTTTTCGACCATTTTGAAAGGGTTGCGACCTAGGAGAAATGGCCAGAAGTGGATTGGGCGGAATTGGTCCAGAGTAGACTAACTGGCGAGGCATGGGAGGCATATAAAATGCTGGACCTCGACTAATGTACAAGTTATGAGGCAGTGAAGAATGCCGTGCTGCATTCTTTCAAATTGACGTCCGGAGCTGTACAGGAAGAGGTTCCAGGAGTGCACCCGAGCGCCGGGGAAGTCGTACGCCGAAACTGCCAGAGAGATGGAACGGAGGTACTTGAGGTGGCTGAAGGCCGAGCGAGCTGAGACGGCTGAGAAGATCAAGTGGCTCATGGGTGATCGAGAGGTTTATGTCTGTTCTATTTCATGAGCTGAGAGTCAGGTTAAAGGAGGTGGACATCAAGGACTTGAGGGCTGCGGCGGACAGGGCTGACATGCTGGAGCTCATGCTCTACGTCCTCGCAGGGAAGGACCGCCCAAACCAACAGTGTACCCAAGGTTCGGGGGCAGTTTAAGAGTTCGGGAGGAGTGAAGACAGGAGTGAGTCCTCCCGGGTCTTACCTCCCAGGTGGAGAGAACCGAGGGTCCAAGAGTTCAGGGGAACCAGCTAGGAGACCCCAAGGGAGGAACGCCGGGTCTGGTTCTGGAGCGGGGAATACTGCCAGAGCAATGGCGACTGAGGGCACGAGGAGGACTCAGGGGACGGCAGTTTCCGTCGGTGAGCTGTGGACAGGGTAGTGCAGAAAAATAATTAAAAAATAAGTGGATTGAGGAGATCATACCCACCAAAGAGAGAGTGGGGAGTCACGGCGGCTCGAGTGGGTGTGTACACGTGACAACGAGGTCAGTATTGGAGCCGCACCTCCTAAACGTGTGACGTTGAACCCCTCTCCAAGAGCAGGAAGGGTACAGGGTGATCTCCTGACTAAAGTGAAAGCACTCTACGGAATTTTGGGTTGGTTGTCCATAAAGAAAGACGGCCAACATCAACATCATCATAAAATTCCGTACCTGAAACTCCTAAAGTGACACAGTCAGTTAGTAACAAGGGTAATAATAATCAATGTAATAACAACAGGTCAAACACCGATTCATCGGTACGACCTAAGAGCACCACAAGTGCTACAATAAGTACTCCTAAGAGCCCAAATGCTCCCAGGAGTAAACCAAACACTTCCACCCTACGTTGGAGGAAGAAAAAACAAGCAAATCCAAACAGCAAACCCTTCACAACCTGTAGGTGCAGTTTCACCTAACCCGGTGACCCTTAAACGAACTGTAGGATGGGGATTAGGTTTGTTTTGCAGTCAAAAACATTCTTTGTACAAATGTACTAATTATTCTAATTGAGATACCCGAGTCAAACGACTCAAGCAGTGACACAAATGTACTAGGTGTCTCAAATCACATAATGTTAACAGCTGTGAAACCCCACTGAACACCTGCAATAGATGCAGAAGGGGCAAGCATCATGCTGCACTGTGCAAATTTGCCAAAACAAATTATTTCAATCCTAGAATACAAGGTAGAGAATCTACAGCAGTAGAGTGCTGCAAGGTGGGAGACGTTTACAGCGTAATTTCACCAGCGCCTCAAGTGGATGAAACCTTGCCTACTGCCCAACTAAAAGTAAAGAATAAAGGAGCCAAGATCACCACTCGTGGACTATTTGATCAAGGATCCCAGAGAACTTTCATTACTCAGAAAGCGGCAGAGGCACTTAACTTAAAACCTATCACACAGGTAAAATTAAACCTGTCAGGGTTCATGATAAATCGAGGACCCCAATATTATTCAGTAGTTCAACCGCTCGTACGTCTGGGTGGTTATGCCAAGGCCATCCAAGACATTGTTGTAGATCAAATACCATTTGACCTAAATATTAAGGGTCTATACCAGCAAATTCGCCAGGACCAAGGTCCATTATACAGCCAACTTCCTGCGAGGACATGAAATTAAATTGGCTGACAACCAGTTAATGTCTGACCGCCTTAATAATGCAAATCTACTAGTAGGAGCAGACCATTACTACCAGTTCATCACTGGACATGTAAAACGATTGGGCATGAATATGCCCCAATCTGCAGGTGGCTACTTACTGACAGGTAAACTTTTCAACCTGAAGAAGCCTATGCCTGCCAACAATAACAGAAATTAATCAGCAGTAAATTAATTCTCCAGCAACAAGCTAAATGAGAAACACAGCTGAGTAATAGACCCAGATTGAGCCTGGTTAAATTAGTATTCACCGAGATGTTTCATAGTTCTCAGTGGAAAATCAGTGGTCTGTTACCTAAACAGGTACATGTCACAGCGATCAAGTCATTGAATCCACTGCAGACCTAGAATTATTCTCGACAAGTAATAATTGACCACACTCAGTGTCCCTAGGTAATTAATTATATTAGGCTAGAGAATCTAGCACTCCCTAGGTAATCAATAATATTAGGCTAGAGAATCTAGCACCCAATGTACCCAGCATTTCATGAATTTAACAGTAACACGAAGTCATCAAGAGGCTTCTATACCAGCAAATTCACCAGGACCAAGGTCCATTATGCCTGCGCTTAAGGTATGCCAAGAAAACCTTATTTATTCAACATTTTCTGCACTAGAAACTAGTGAATATATTTGCATCAAATTTTGTTTGAGCTGTTTTTCTTTCGTTTTTAATTATTATTGTAGGAGCGCAGAATGAGCAAAATTGCAAACTTACCAATATGTAAGTGAACCTACAGAGAACTAATGAACTGTGAAACGTTTAGGTTGGGAAAATGTTACAAATTATCTTCAAATAGGATTAATCGTAGCAATAATTAAATTTCCAGCAACCTTAGGTTTCCCATTGTTTAATATATTACCATTAAACCATAAGCATTGTAACCTAACATGCTTAATGAGCTCAATACAGCTCACCCGAGAGTTAGCGTAATAAGTGAGCGCCTTGTTGTTCATAATGATGTTTTAATGCTGTAATGCTACCCGCGCAGATTCAACTTGCTCACCCTTGAATCTTCCATAGATTCTGTGCTCAGTTATCCCTCAAGAAGGATACTGCACTATTCAACTTGAGCAGATTCAACTTGCTCACCTATGAACTAATGTGAAATTCGAGCACACCTATGCTCATTATGTTAACCTGCAACTATTTTTGCTCACCCATAATATAAGCCGAGTAGAACCCACTACTCATAAATAATTTAGTTAGATTACGTGTTTGTTCAGTCTCTAGAGGGCTATAGCATTGAAGCCTAACGAAATCATACCCTAGCAGATCAATGCTCATCATTTAATTAGAGTGATACTACTAAGAATTAGTAAGTTGTCACAATTAGTTTAATCTTCTACTTAGGTAGATTTGGGAAAATTCATCCATTCATTTAGGTAGGTATTAGGGACATTATTTTGTCAACTGAGTACCAGCCTAGTCTGTGTTCACTATTAATTACAAATGACTATTTATAGAGATTGATTTAATAAAATGAATTTCTCATCTAAAGTTGAGGATGTGTTAATGAGTTTTTCAGTGACTAGCCTGTGAGCTGTAATTCAATTAGCTACAAGTCAGAATGACTAAGCTACTAATCTCACTGTCGACTCAGAGTCTTCCTTGATTTTTAATGAATAACCTATTAAATTCTCTAATATTACATTACCTTTAGTTAGTTCGAAACTTAGATATACAATTAGTGTTAAATGACTACTGCACTGTAGTGTAAATTTAAGCCATATTTAGTTCTGCTTCAGTGCAGATATTTACACATTTGAGTTTGAGGTGATCGTGATGCTCAGTGATGTGTTATTGTCTAGTAACTCTACAGTTACAAGTCACAGCGACCATAGACAGTGACCTTGCTATAGTATCGAAGTCTCCTTCATCTTTAATGACCCAATGATTAATATTCTTTAATTACTGTATAACAATGTAGATTACAACTTATAGACCAATGCCATTGTTACGACCCTTGACCTCTGGGTATGGTTCCTCTGTTGCAGTTGTTCAAAAAATATATAATAATATGGCCTTGCCTACTAAAGTGTCTAGGGTAAATAACTCAACTGCTTACTCAATGAAGCAATATTTATTTATATATTTATTTATTATTTATTTATTATAATCTTTAAATACTTAAAATAAGGGTAACAAAGAACATACAAATATATAAATGGAAATACAGTCAGCCAGAAATATTATTGCACCAGAAAACAATAAAACAATATCATTATATAAGCACCGATCACTACTTTACAACTTAAATGGATAGATGGGTATGCACATAATGCTTTAACCAGAAAATCAACTATGTTACTAAACAATAGACAAATACCACAGACTTAACTCCACAACATATCCACGCCAGCCAGCTCCACCTATGTGACTGGCGTTGCTCGAGCATGCACAGCATGGTGTCTACAAGGTACCAACTAAAACCCACATGAAACCACTAGATACTCTGCTATCATAGAATAATACTAAAGAACATAATTATAACTAACTTATATGCCTATAACACTGCTAAGGTGTAAAAGAAATTAAGTACAATAAATAAACAGGAATAATTACAGGGGTGAATCAGTGACCATAGCTTGATACACCGCACGCATACTGGAACATCCCAAATATGGTCATCCCCCCATGAGACGCCACGGTCTCCCCCTACAGGAATGGACATGCAATAGCATTTACAAATATTACATACAGGCACACCACAGCATGCTACATTTAAATCAAACATATACATACTGGAACACAACTGGATACAATGTTTTATTTAAATAACTGAGGAAAGAAATAATGGACATACATATTTACCATGATAATCGTTAAAATCAAATATATGGATTCGTAACAGCCATCTGTTCTTCAGAATATTTTCTGAGTTTGCAGAACAATTCAGCAACTAAGTAATGGAATTATTACACGTCACAGCGACCCTAGTTGTTGAGTTTACTGTAAGCTCTAGAGAGTTCTTGATTACAGATACCTTAATTATTCAACATTTCAATATTTAATTCGTGTTAACTTGAGATGATTTCGGGGCTTTAATGTCCCCGCGGCCCGGTCCTTGACCAGGCCTCCACCCCCAGGAAGCAGCCCGTGACAGCTGACTAACACCCAGGTACCTATTTTATTGCTAGGTAACAGGGGCATAGTGAAAGAAACTCTGTCCATTGTTTCTCGCCGGCGCCCGGGATCGAACCCGGGACCACAGGATCACAAATCCAGCGTGCTGTCCGCTCGGCCGACCGGCTCCCATAATGACTTGTACATGTCACGCCTGTACAACAGATTCGAGACATTCGTTACTAACGTAGTAATTTACTAATCCATAATATAACATCAGAATGGGTACGTCTGTACTCAGTGAACTGCGACCCGAGATTTCCTCCCCCGGAGTTATGTTGGAAATTTTCCAACACTAATGCATCATTTCTTGTATAATAATACATCATCATTGAATAAACCATAGTAATTAATAACACGACTAATTTGTAGAATTAATAAAAAATAATGTTTCCATTGTAAGGCCATATTGCCAGATTCTTCAGAATATGAAACAGAGTCCAGTTAATTACGTTCCTTTACTAAGGATAATATTATATTTTTTGTTTATTTACATAACATATTATTGCTTACTGAACTCGTTCATTTAGGTGTAATAACAACTGCAGTGGAAATTATTATAGTATTAAACGATTTATATAATATTTCTTAATGCAGTCTTAATAAACTGACTTGCATTGTGCAAAATATATTGCATCTTAATACATTTATTAGTGACATAAACACTTGTTACAATTCCTTACTTTCCCTGATTAATTATAAGTAAGTAAAAATAATTTACGCTCGAGAATACTTTGATGCGTTCTGCGCATGCATATCGCAGCCAAGGAATGAGACGCCATTCCTACTCGGATGCCATTAGCAACGTGCAACAGAGAACAACGTCTCGATCTTCTTAATTGTCTTTAATTTTCCCTCCTACAACCACGAGAGCGGTGCCACGTTAATTGGCACATCACGGCAGTGTCCAAGGAACTAATCATTACTCCAACCCACAATTGACGTCTTATCACGGCAGCTGAAGACGAGGGACTTGGAATCGTTCCTTAATCAACGGACATTTGGCCCGGCAACTAAGTATTCTATTTGTATTATTGTGCGTACATACTACACATAGATATTTGCCGTTAGGCTGAGAAATTGACATCAAAATCCAGTACGTGTGCTCTCTACCCGTGTTCCGTAATTTGTATAGGAATAAATGTTGCCCTAATATTTGTAGAAGAATTCTACAGTGAGAGATATATCAATCATAATTCTTGTGGAAGAATTCCACATTATTAAATGTGTCTGTAGTTACTCAGGTAGAAGATTTCAACAACGTAATTGCGTTCCAGCTCCCGGGTCCACGTCAAGTGAGGTGCTAGGCTTCCCCACCTTCACGTGCAACAATTTGTCCGATGCAATACGTCGTCAGTGAAGTGTGGCAACTGATTTCATCTCTCTCAATTTAGAGCTAAGCTGTCAATGTTGTTTGTAGATAAATAACCCTATAGCTGTAATGATCTCCTAATGAGATCAATATTACTAACCCATTGCTTTAGTAATATATTAATCTATATTATTGTAGTATCTTGAGGCACATTCGCCTGTAATTACTATTACCTAATTCATTCAATATTCATTTACTTTCATTTAAATCAAATCAAATGTTTATTCAGGTAAAGTACATACATACAAGGTGAGATACAAACATTGATGGATTTATAGATAGAGCTAGTAAATACAATGCCTAAAGCCACTATTACGCAAAGCGTTTCGGGCAGTGAATGAATTAATTCAGTGAACAAACCAGCACTGAAATAATGCTTGGGATATATTAATCTTTTTACATGTAACCCCTCATTTTGGGTGAGAGGATTTGAGTCATAATACAGTAACTTTAATAATCAATGCATTATTAATTAAAACTTCCATAGGACACTAGTTCAGGGAGTAAAATATCAAACCACTTGCTCTTCCCTGTTTTTCACTTTTTCTCAAAAAGTGGTGGTCCTTCGCAAGCTATCGAAAGTAATATTAATTTAAATGATTTACGTGAGTCAAGTTTTCCCACACCAAGACCATCCCTAGCAAGGTGAGGAGCGGAGACTGGCCAAGACCATCCACAGCAAGGTGAGGAGCGGAGACTGGCCAAGACCATCCGCAGCAAGGTGAGAAGTGAAAACTGGCCAAGACCATTCCCATCAAGGTGAGGAGCAGAGACTGGCCAAGACCATCACCAGCAAAGTGAGGAGCGGAGACTGGCCAAGACCATCCACAGCAAGATGAGCAGCGGAGACTGGCCAAGACCATCCACAGCAAGGTTAGGAGTGGAGACTGACCAAGACCATCCACAGCAAGGTGAAGCGGAGACTGGCCAAGACCATCCACAGCAAGGTTAGGAGCGGAGACTGGCCAAGACCATCCACAGCAGGGTGAGGAGCGGAGACTGTCGAAGACCTTCCATAGCAAGGTTAGGAGCGGAGACTGGCCAAGACCATCCACAGCAGGGTGAGCAGCGGAGACTGGCCAAGACCATCCACAGCAAGGTTAGGAGCGGAGACTGGAAAAGACCGTCCACAGCAGGGTGAGGAGCGGAGACTGGCGAAGACCTTCCACAGGAAGGTTAGGAGCGGGGACTGTTTGAAATTTCCAACACTGATACATTACTATTGAATCATAATACATCACTATTGCATACTAAGTACAGTAACTATTAACTCTACTAACTGTAGTGCTAACATAAGTTAATATTTCTTTATCTGTGCATTTATTATTGAAATTTCATGACATCGAGAAGCAGGATTGCGTCAGATAATGTCTATCTAAACATATTTATTACCAATATGTTAGAGTACGAATATGGTTCTCTAATTTTATCAGTATTCCGTACAATAATTAACTACGAATAATATTACTCCTAATGATGCAACAACCGAGAGTTATTAACTAAGATTATCACTAAATAACAGTTTTATCTGTTACATACGAATGCTATGGAAGAAATAGAAATTTTCTCCATTTCTCGATTAACACCATTTAACGAGAATATAGACATTATTTAATTCCCTACAATTGCAACCCTGTTCTCATTAAATCATTACATAAAGTTATTATGCGGAAAGAATCTTCTGTTAGTGTTACTAAATTCTTTTGCGAATGCGTGAGGAGGGTAGAGGGAGACGGAGGCGTGGAGACGCCACTTCCACTTCGGATTTGGAGCTGACTAGCGACGCCATCAAAGTACCACGAGCGTCCAGTGAGAGTCGAATTTCCATCAATTCTACGATAGGCCCTTGCAGTTAATCGGCCTAGGAGCGTGCAATTGCTCCAGTAGCAAACTAAGGATTGCTTCGGTGAACGACCAGCAGGTTAAGTGCTCTAGTAGTTTTCATATTATGAGATTTCTCTATAATTGTTACTGTGCACTGTCCATCGTCATGCCACATGACCTCCCCAAACAACAAGTACGTCCACAAGGAATTAATTCTATTCCTTCTATTGAATAGTGATGACACAAGATATTTGGTGTAAACAATTGGTACATTTAATTGGAATTTCAGCTTGTGTTGAAAGCGGCCGTGGTCTCCTCACTTTCCCACGCCACGCTCGGGCACACGTGTTACAGCAAGTACCAGACGACGCCATCACACCTCTACCTCTCCGTTCACTATCTCAGCTAAGCAGCTGAATCCTTTTTCCAGTTATTTTTCTTTCATTAAGTGACGTTGATAATTAATCACCAGTCAGGAATATTTCCTTTATATGATTTGAGACATCTAGTACAATTTGATAGCCTCATGAAATTTAAATGAGAATTATTTCTTGTTTAACTATCATAAAATATTCTTGTTACTAACCAATTTATTTAAAGTTTATTTGTAACTTAACTTAGTAATAATAGTAACTTAATAATTAATAGTAACTTAGTAATAATAACTAATTTTATTCGAGGAAGAACCAGCCTCGATGAAGCGTACTGGGAGTATTGTACTTCTGGTATTAACCCCCCATTTTGTGAAGGACGGAAAGTTTATTCTCGAACATTAATTTATTATACAGTTCATTAAGGTTTAAAGATGAACACTTAATAGTTCCATTATCCATAGGCACTGGTATTTCAGTCCTTATCTATTATTCCTTTATCTGTTTCCCTTTTCAGTAAAAATAGGGTGGTCCTTCGATTAATTTAAATTAATCTATTAATTAAACATCAATCCATAAATAGAGAGTAAGCTTTCTTCCCAACATAGACTGGCCAAGACTATCCACAGCAAGGTGAGGAGCGGTGACTGGCCAAGACTATCCACAGCAAGGTGAGGAGCGGAGACTGGCCAAGACTATCCACAGCAAGGTGAGGAGCGGAGACTGGCCAAGACTATCCACAGCAAGGTGAGGAGCGGAGACTGGTCAAGACCATCCACAGCAAGGTGAGGAGCGGAGACTGGCCAAGACCATCCACAGCAAGGTGAGGAGCGGAGACTGGCCAAGACCATCCACAGCAAGGTGAGGAGCGGAGACTGGCCAAGACCATCCACAGCAAGGTGAGGAGCGGAGACTGGCCAAGACCATCCACAGCAAGGTGAGGACCGGAGACTGGCCAAGACCATCCACAGCAAGGTGAGGAGCGGAGACTGGCCAAGACCATCCACAGCAGGGTGAGGAGCGGAGACTGGCCAAGACCATCCACAGCAAGGTGAGGAGCGGAGACTGGCCAAGACCATCCACAGCAAGGTGAGGAGCGGAGACTGGCCAAGACCATCCACAGCAAGGTGAGGAGCGGAGACTGGCCAAGACCATCCACAGCAGGGTGAGGAGCGGAGACTGGCCAAGACCATCCACAGCAAGGTGGAGAGCTAGTCTAGTGCCCCTAGGAAGGAGAGCAGCGGAGAAGGTCTAGGTGGTCCTCCTGCAAGATAAGGTGTAGAGACGGGCCAGATGCTCCCCCAGTAAAGTGAGAAGTGCCAAACCGTACCCTATACCCATCGGGTAGAATGCCCCCTGTAAGTGCCGTAAACTCAGAACCACTTGTCCAGTTTCCTGAAACAAAGAAAATGATCAAGTATTAACAAGTTGCCAGTGATGAAGATGCGTGCTGCTGATGATGACGATACGGGAGAGGCATTAAACATGAGGACCTGGGCTGAGGTAGACATATGAGAGGCATTAAACATGAGGACCTGGGCTGAGATAGACATATGAGAGGCATTAAACATGAGGACCTGGGCTGAGGTAGACATATGAGAGGCATTAAACATGAGGACCTGGGCTGAGGTAGACATATGAGAGGCATTAAACATGAGGACCTGGGCTGAGGTAGACATATGAGAGGCATTAAACATGAGGACCTGGGCTGAGGTAGACATATGAGAGGCATTAAACATGAGGACCTGGGCTGAGGTAGACATATGAGAGGCATTAAACATGAGGACCTGGGCTGAGGTAGACATATGAGAGGCATTAAACATGAGGACCTGGGCTGAGGTAGACATATGAGAGGCATTAAACATGAGGACCTGGGCTGAGGTAGACATATGAGAGGCATTAAACATGAGGACCTGGGCTGAGGTAGACATATGAGAGGCATTAAACATGAGGACCTGGGCTGAGGTAGACATATGAGAGGCATTAAACATGAAGACCTGGGCTGAGGTAGACATATGAGAGGCATTAAACATGAGGACCTGGGCTGAGATAGACATATGAGAGGCATTAAACATGAGGACCTGGGCTGAGATAGACATATGAGAGGCATTAAACATGAGGACCTGGGCTGAGGTAGACATATGAGAGGCATTAAACATGAGGACCTGGGCTGAGGTAGACATATGAGAGGCATTAAACATGAGGACCTGGGCTGAGGTAGACATATGAGAGGCATTAAACATGAAGACCTGGGCTGAGGTAGACATATGCGAGGCATTAAACATGAGGACCTGGGCTGAGATAGACATATGAGAGGCATTAAACATGAGGACCTGGGCTGAGATAGACATATGAGAGGCATTAAACATGAGGACCTGGGCTGAGATAGACATATGAGAGGCATTAAACATGAGGACCTGTGCTGAGGTAGACATATGAGAGGCATTAAACATGAGGACCTGGGCTGAGGTAGACATATGAGAGGCATTAAACATGAGGACCTGGGCTGAGGTAGACATATGAGAGGCATTAAACATGAAGACCTGGGCTGAGGTAGACATATGAGAGGCATTAAACATGAAGACCTGGGCTGAGGTAGACATATGAGAGGCATTAAACATGAGGACCTGGGCTGAGATAGACATATGAGAGGCATTAAACATGAGGACCTGGGCTGAGATAGACATATGAGAGGCATTAAACATGAGGACCTGGGCTGAGGTAGACATATGAGAGGCATTAAACATGAGGACCTGGGCTGAGGTAGACATATGAGAGGCATTAAACATGAAGACCTGGGCTGAGGTAGACATATGAGAGGCATTAAACATGAGGACCTGGGCTGAGATAGACATATGAGAGGCATTAAACATGAGGACCTGGGCTGAGGTAGACATATGAGAAACATTAAACATGATGGCCTGGGCTGAGATAGACATATGAGATGCATTAAACATGAGGACCTGGGCTGAGATAGACATATGAGAGGCATTAAACGTGATGACCTGGGCTGAGGTAGACATCTGAGAGGCATTAAACATGAGTACCTGGGCTGAGGTAGACATATGAGAGACATTAAACATGATGACCTGGGCTCAGATAGACATATGAGAGGCATTAAACATGAGGACCTGGGCTGAGATAGACATATGAGAGACATTAAACATGAGGACCTGGGCTGAGATAGACATATGAGAGGTATTAAACATGAGGACCTGGGCTGAGGTAGACATATGAGAGACATTAAACATGATGGCCTGGGCTGAGGTAGACATATGAGAGACATTAAACATGATGACCTGGACTGAGATATACATATGAGAGGCATTAAACATGATGACCTGGGCTGAGATAGACATATGAGAGGCATTAAACATGAGGACCTGGGCTGAGATAGACATATGAGAGGTATTAAACATGATGACCTGGGCTGAGATAGATATATGAGAGACATTAAACATGAGGACCTGGGCTGAGATAGACATATGAGAGGCATTAAACATGATGACCTGGGCTGAGGTAGACATATGAGAGGCATTAAACATGAGGACCTGGGCTGAGATAGACATATGAGAGACATTAAACATGAGGACCTGGGCTGAGATAGACATATGAGAGACATTAAACATGATGGCCTGGGCTGAGGTAGACATATGAGAGTCATTAAACATGATGACCTGGGCTGAGATAGACATATGAGAGACATTAAACATGAGGACCTGGGCTGAGATAGACATATGAGAGGCATTAAACATGAGGACCTGGGCTGAGGTAGACATATGAGAGACATTAAACATGATGGCCTGGGCCGAGGTAGACATATGAGAGACATTAAACATGATGACCAGGGCTGAGATAGACATATGAGAGGCATTAAACATGATGACCTGGGCTGAGGTAGACATATGAGAGACATTAAACATGATGGCCTGGGCTGAGGTAGACATATGAGAGACATTAAACATGATGACCTGGGCTGAGGTAGACATATGAGAGACATTAAACATGATGGTCTGGGCTGAGGTAGACATATGAGAGGCATTAAACATGATGACTTGGGCTGAGATAGACATATGAGAGGCATTAAACATGATGACCTGGGCTGAGATAGACATATGAGAGGCATTAAACATGGTGACCTGGGCTGAGGTAGACATATGAGAGACATTAAACATGATGGCCTGGGCTGAGGTAGACATATGAAAGACATTAAACATGATTACCTGGGCTGAGGTAGACATATGAGAGACATTAAACATGATGGCCTGGGCTGAGGTAGACATATGAGAGACATTAAACATGATGACCTGGGCTGAGGTAGACATATGAGAGACATTAAACATGATGACCTGGGCTGAGGTAGACATATGAGAGACATTAAACATGATGGCCTGGGCTGAGGTAGACATATGAGAGACATTAAACATGATGGCCTGGGCTGAGGTAGACATATGAGAGACATTAAACATGATGACCTGGGCTGAGGTAGACATATGAGAGACATTAAACATGATGGCCTGGGCTGAGGTAGACATATGAGAGACATTAAACATGATGACCTGGGCTGAGGTAGACATATGAGAGACATTAAACATGATGGCCTGGGCTGAGGTAGACATATGAGAGACATTAAACATGATGACCTGGGCTGAGGTAGACATATGAGAGGCATTAAACATGATGACCTGGGCTGAGATAGACATATGAGAGGCATTACACATGATGACCTGGGCTGAGATAGACATATGAGAGGCATTAAACATGATGACCTGGGCTGAGGTAGACATATGAGAGACATTAAACATGATGACCTGGGCTGAGGTAGACATATGAGAGACATTAAACATGATGGCCTGGGCTGAGGTAGACATATGAGAGACATTAAACATGATGACCTGGGCTGAGGTAGACATATGAGAGACATTAAACATGAGGATCTGGGGTTTGGGGTAACAATGGAGAAGACCAAGTGGCGCCCATGAGAGGCAATTCCTCACACCCATTCACAAGCCCTTATACTTGTCCACCCATGGCAACATCCTTGCCCCACTCACTAGCCCATATACTTGTCCAACCATGGCAACAACCTTGCCCCACTCACAACCCCATATACTTGTCCACCTATAGCAACAACCTTGCCCCACTCACAAGCCCATATACATGTCCTCTCATGGCAACAACCTTGCCCCACTCACAACCCCATATACTTGTCCACCCATGGCAACAACCTTGCCCCACTCACTAGCCCATATACATGTCCACCCATGGCAACAACCTTGCCCCACTCACAAGCCCATATACATGTCCACCCATGGCAACAACCTTGCCCCACTCACTAGCCCATATACTTGTCCACCTATGGCAACAACCTTGCCCCACTCACTAGCCCATATACATGTCCACCCATGGCAACAACCTTGCCCCACTCACTAGCCCATATACTTGTCCACCTATGGCAACAACCTTGCCCCACTCACTAGCCCATATACTTGTCCACTAATGGCAACAACCTTGCCCCACTCACTAGCCCATATACTCTGGTACAGTATACCATGCCATGTCCACCCATGGCAACAACCTTGCCCCACTCACAACCCCATTTACTTGTCCACCTATGGCAACAACCTTGCCCCACTTACAAGTCCATATACTTGTCCACCCATGGCAACAACCTTGCCCCACTCACAAGCCCATATACATGTCCACCCATGGCAACAACCTTGCCCCACTCACTAGCCCATATACTTGTCCAACCATGGCAACAACCTTGCCCCACTCACAAGCCCATATACATGTCCACCCATGGCAACAACCTTGCCCCACTCACTAGCCCATATACATGTCCACCCATGGCAACAACCTTGCCCCACTCACTAGCCCATATACATGTCCACCCATGGCAACAACCTTGCCCCACTCACTAGCCCATATACATGTCCACCCATGGCAACACCCTTGCCCCACTCACAAGCCCATATACATGTCCACCTATGGCAACAACCTTGCCCCACTCACAAGCCCATATACATGTCCACCCATGGCAACAACCTTGCCCCACTCACAAGCCCATATACTTGTCCACCCATGGCAACATCAGTGCTGGAGTGTGGGACTTGGTGTTTTGTTCAGGCTCACACACACTGGCATGATGACAGGTCATGGTGGGAACGCCCAGGTCTCATACACAGTAGTAGTAGTAGTAGTAGGGATGAAACATTAGCGGGCCCAGATTTTTTTGCGGGGGGGGGGGAAGGGTCCGCTTACGCTTCAGGGGTTATAGGTCAATTTTAGATTTGGCTCGCTAAGGTCTTAAAGAGTTTTTATGGGGGAAATTTCTGGACAAATGGGCCAGCTAAGCTTTTAAAGAGATGTTACGGGGGAAATTTTAGATAAAAGGGCCCGCTGAGTTCTTAAAGAGTTTCTGATGGGGACAATTTGAAGCAAAAATCCCTCATTCGTTCTTAAAGGATTCTTATGGGAGATATTGAAAATAATTTCAGACATAATATAATCATAGAGGTTTGTTAAGAAAATGTTATTGAAAAATTCGGCGACAAAGTCCACTCCCATCCTTTTAAAGATAAACTCTACGGTCATAAACAGATATTTTTGCGAATATTCCCGATTTGGAGTTAAAGAGTTCTTATAGGGGAAATTCAGGGCAAAAGTTCTCGATTTGGAGTTAAAGGATTCTTATGGCAGAAATTCAGAGCAAAAGGGCCCGATTTGGAGTTAAAGTTTCTTATGGAGAAAATTCAAGACAAAAGTGTCCAATTTGGAGTTAAAGGAGTCCAGTTTTATGAAAATATCTCAGAGTTCATACAATCATAGAAGTTTATTTAAGAGTGTATGACAGAAATTTTGAAAAAATACCATTTTCAGAGATTATTGTCATAAAAGTTTTGTTAAGGAAAATAGACATCTTAGCAGTAAGTTTTAGTTTTTATATCCATTTACTGCTGTGTCACCTAAAAAAGACCGAAAATTAATCAGAGACCATTTGAAGACTGAAATTGACCGGAATTTGACTGAGACCATTTTAGACCAAAATATTCTCAGAGACTAGTTGAAGACCGAAATATAACAAAGATCATTAAAACCAGTTAAAGACCGAGATAACCAGTTAAAGACCGATATTAGTCAGAGTCCCGTTAGAGACCGAAAATTAGCCAGATTCGTTCTAATTGAAGATCGAAATTAATCTGATTCCAGTTAGAAACCAAAATTAGTCAGAGTCCAGTAAAAGACCGAAATTCGTCAGATTCCACTTTGAGATCAAAATTAATCTGAATCCAGTAAATGATCGAAATTGAACAGAATCTAGTTTGAGCCCCAAAAGATTCAGAGTCCAGTTGAAGACCGAAATTAGTCAGAGTCTCGTTCAATATCAAATATTAGTCAGAGTCTCATTCAAGGTCTAATATATAGTCTCATTCTGGTTTAGCTGCTTCACAGGAATTAAGACCGAATTTTGTCAGTTTTATTCCCCATTGAGTTCTTAAGAGTTGATATGGATATAATTAATGAGCAGATATTTTGTAAAAGTTTATCAGATATTAGCTCTTGGATCCAGCTCTCTACGTTTATAAGTGCATTTTCGCTACTAATAGTCCAGTTTTAGCCCAATTTTATTTGGGCTAAAACATATTTGGGCCGTCATATTTCAGACGTAGTAAATAAAATCAAGTCAGCAAGTTCTAGCTCCTGTTCCCGCCTTACTTTATTCCAATAACTTCTTTACTTACAGTCCAATCCTCCTGAAATTTAAGACAATGTTTCGTATGTAGTAAAATAGATACGAACAATTACCGAGTTTCAGCTCTTGTTCTCTGTAGTTCGCTCCTGAAAGCTAATTAATGCCAGCACAAATCCCCTGAGATTTTAGAACCCAACTATATTTCAGACTTTGTAAGATAAATTAAAAGTAAATTACCGAGCTCCAATTCCCGTCCTCCTCCTTAGTTCATCAAACCTAATTATTTCAGATCAAGACGCTTCCCAGTTTATCACCTTTATCATAATAAACATATCCTCTCCTTTAATATGCTTGTTCACATGGTAATAATAATAATTACACGGTCATATTTCATCCCAACCGTTTCCTTCCCTTATCTCCCCACACCCTTCACCTTCCCCCCCTTCCCTTTCCTTACCTCCCCCGCCCCTTACCTTCCCCCCCCTTTCCTTCCCCAACTTCCTTTTGCCCTTTTCTTCCCAACCGCTCTCCCCTACTCCCCCTTCATTTCACCCTCTCCCCCTATTTCCCTTTCATCTCGCCCATTCTCCAACTTATCCAAGCCTTCAATAAACTTACTTCATATGTATGTTCTTTCAATGTTCTTAAAATATCCTCCCAAATGTCCATTCCATAATTTTCACCTGTTTCTCCATTTTTTCTATGTTCTTTTTCATATTCTCCATGTTCTTCATCATATTCACCATGTTCTTAGCATATTCTTCACAAGTTCATTGTGCATTCTTCTTATTCTCTGGTCTTTGTCATATTTTCATGTTCTCTGAAAGTTCATATTTAACGAATATTTATTGGTTTCTTTGCATTCTCTTCCATGTTTTCTGTGTTCTTTATCATATTCTTCATGTTCATCGCATGTTCTCTGTACAACTTTTATACTCATTATTCATGTTTTCTGCGCATTCAAATCACATTTTTCACCTGTCCCCAACCCCCCTAAACCCCTTATCTTCCGTTTGCTCACTTATCTCCCTCTTACCGCTAGCTCCCTCTCCCCCCCTTACCCCTATTTCTCCCCCTCCCCACCTTACTCCCCCTCTCCTCCATTCCCCGCCCCCATCCTCTCTTATCTCCGTCACCCCTTATCTTCCCTCTCCCATTCCTCCTACTCCTGCACATCTTACCTATTCCCCAACTTCACCCAAACCTCCCTCCCTCCCCATAACTTAATGAAATACAACTTTTATACCCATAATTCATGTTCATCACATATTCTCAGAATGTTCTTCACAAGTTCAGTGTTCATTCTCGTTCATGTTATCTGTGTTATTTGCAATGTTCCTAGTATGTTCACTGCATTCAATGCATTCTCTTTCATGTTCCTTAAAATCAAATGAACCAAGACATTCTTTTCTTAACGTTCATTGATTAAAATTATTAGCCAATTAACTAAAAAATAGTCACTTTCATCATCTTTTCAACACTATTCTTAACTAAAATTATTCCTCATTCCACTTAAAATAATCAAATGTAACTTCTTTCAGCTCTTTCTTAACTTACAGTATACTTCGTGGAGTATGAAAAATATTCAAAGACACTCATCGAGACATCAAGGAGATACTCAAGAACATAAATGATACACACAAACATAATTAATAACATACTCATAGATACTAATGACACAATCAAAGATGTCAATAACACACTAAAGACATCAGTAACACACTAAAAGACGCTAAGTTCTCACTCAAAGATGCTAAGAGAACCTATGTTCTCTAAGTCACCTTCGTTCATAAAAGTTATTCTCTAGCTCACATCAAGCATAAAAGTTGATCTCTAACTCACATTCGTTAATCAAAGTTGTTCTCTAAGTCTCCTTCGTTCATCAAAGTGGTTCTCTAAGACGTCAAAGTTGTTCTCTAAGAAATCTTAAGGCATCAAATAACACTCTCAAATGTACAAATGTTTTCTTCCATTCAGTAAATAGTTCCACTTATCATATCACACTTTAATTTCTGTTTCCTAATTATTCTGTTAAAATATATTTTCTTAGCAACTTTACCTTAAAACTGTTCTCTGAACATCACTGCATAACCCTACCAAACATAACCTACCTAACCTAACCAGACTTAACTTACATAACATAACCTAACCTAACCTAACTCTACTTACATAACCAAACCTATCCTAACTTAACTTACATAACCTAACCTAATATACATAACCTAACCTAACCTAACTTACTTAACCTTACCTATCCTGACCTTACTAACTTCTTGAGGTTATCTTGGTTATCTTGAGATGATTTCGGGGCTTTAGTGTCCCCGCGGCCCGGTCCTCGACCAGGCCTCCACCCCCAGGAAATAGCCCGTGACAGCTGACTAACTCCCAGATACCTATTTACTGCTAGGTAACAGGGGCATTCAGGGTGAAAGAAACTTTGCCCATTTGTTTCTGCTTCGTGCAGGAATCGAACCCGCGCCGCAGAATTACGAGTCCTGCGCACTATCCACCAGGCTGCGAGGCCCCCCCATACTTAACATAACTTACCTAACATAACCTAACCTAACTTACATAACCTAACCTAACTTACCTAGCCTAACCTAATTTACCTAACCTAGCCTAACTTACCTACACCTCCGTTCATCAAAGTTGTTCTCTAACTCTCCTTCGTTCATCAATTAATTATTCTGTTAAAATATATTTTCTTAGCCACTTGATCTTAAAACTGTTCTCTGAACATCACTGCATAACCCAACCTAACCTAGCTTACTTTAATGTAACTTATCATAACTTATCTACCCAACCAAACTTGCCACTACATACCTAACCTTACTTGCCAGTGCTAACTTATCCTAATGTAACTGACCTAATCAAACTTACCTATTCTATCCTAACTGATTGAACATAACATAACTATGAGAACAACTTTGATGAACGAAGGTGTAGGTAAATTAGGTTAGGTTAAGTAAGTTAGGTTAGGTTAGGTAAGTTAGATTAGGTTAGGCTAGGTAAGTCACATTTAGTTAATAAGGTTAGGATAGGTTAGGTAATGTAAGCTAAGTTTAGTTGTTTGGCTAGGTTATTTAAGTTAATGTAGGGTAGGTTAGGTTATGTAAGTTAAATTAACTTAGGTAAGTTAAGTTAGGTTAGGTAAGTTAGGTTAGGTTAGGTAAGTTAGGGTTGGTATTTTCTTGAGGGATTGTATTATGTTATCTTGAGATGATTTCGGGGCTTTAGTGTCCCCGCGGCCCGGTCCTCGACCAGGCCTCCACCCCCAGGAAGCAGCCCGTGACAGCTGACTAACACCCAGGTATCTATTTACTGCTAGGTAACAGGGGCATTCAGGGTGAAAGAAACTTTGCCCATTTGTTTCTGCCTCGTGCGGGAATCGAACCCGCGGCACAGAATTACGAGTCCTGCGCGCTATCCACCAGGCTACGAGGCACCACGAGGTAAGGTTATGCAGTGATGTTCAGAGAACAGTTTTAAGGTAAAGTGGCAAAGAAATTATATTCTAACAGAATAATTAATAAACAGAAAAGAAAGTTTGATATGAAAAGTTGAACTAGTTACTGAACGGAAGAAAACAATTGTTCATTAGAGAGTGTTATTTAATGCCTTAAGATGTCTTAGAGAACAACTTTGATGTCTAAGAGAACCGGTTTGATGAACGAAGGAGACTTAAAGAACAACTTTGATGAACGAAGGTGAGTTAGAGATCAACTTTTATGCCCGATGGTGAGTTAGAGAATAACTTTTATGAACAAAGTGACTCAGAGAACAATTTTTGATGACTGAGAATAACTTTGGATGACTTTGAGAATAACTTTTGATGTCTTATAGTGTGTTATTGGCGTCTTTGAGTGTGTTATTGGTGTCCATTTTTGTGCTAATGACGTCTTAGATAGTGTCTGAGTCTATGAGTTTGTTATTAATATGTTTGAGTGTCATTGATGTCTTTGAGTGTGTTCTTGATGTCTCGAAGAGTGTCTTTGAATATTTTTTCATACTCCACGAAGTATACTGTAAGTTAAGAAAGAGCTGAAAGAAGTTACATTTGATTATTTTAAGTGGAATGAGGAATAATTTTAGTTAAGAATAGTGTTGAAAAGATGATGAAAGTGACTATTTTTTAGTTAATTGGCTAATAATTTTAATCATGAACGTTAAGAAAAGATGTCTTGGTACATTTGAGTTTAAAGAACATGTAAGAGAATGCACTGAACGCTGTGAACATACGAGAAACAAATAACATGACAAATAACACAGAGAACATGAACGAGATTGAACACTGAACTTGTGAAGAACATTCTGAGAACATGGAGAGAGACGAATAATGAGTATAAAGTTGTATTTCTTTAAGTTATGGGGAGGGAGGGAGGTTTTGGGTGAAGTTGGGGAATAGGTAAGATGTGCAGAGTAGGAGGAAAGGGAGGGGAAGAAAAGGGGTGATGGAGATAAGAGAGGATGGGGCGAGTAATGGAGAAGAGGGGAAGGTATGGAAGGAGTAAGGTGTGGAGGGGGAGATATGGGGGAGAGAAGTAAGGTGTAGAAGGAGGGAGACATGGGGTAAGAGGAGATAAGTGAGCGAATGGGCACTGGGAATAGAGGGTTTAGGGGGGTGGGGACAGGTGAAAAATATGATTTGAATGCGCAGAAATATGAATAATGAGTATAAAAGTTGTACAGAGAACATGTAATGAACATGGAGAATATGATAAAGAACACAGAAAACATGGAAGAGAATGCGAAGAAACCAGTGAATATGTGGGGAATTGAACTTGCAGAGAACATTAAAACATGACTGAGACCTGAGAATAGAAAGTATGAACAATGAACTTGTGAAATATATGCTAAGAACATGGTAATATGACGAAATAACATGGAGAACATGGAGAATATGACAAATAACATAGAAAAAATGGAGAAACAGGTGAAAATTATGAAATGGACATTTGGGAGGATATTTTAAGAACATGGAGAGAACATACAATACAATAAGAATATTGAAGGTTTGAATAGGTTGGGGAATGAGCGAGATGAAGGGGGAGTAGGGGAGAGGGGTGGGGAAGATAAGGGCAAAAGGGAGTTGGGGAAGGTAAGGGGGGGGGAAGGTTAGGAGCGGGGGAGGCAAGGAATGTGAAGGTAAAAGGGGGGAGGAGTAAAGGGTGTGGGGAGATAAGGGAAGAAAAGGTACGGTGAAATGTGACTGAG
>NC_091214.1:13374516-13379516 GCF_040958095.1 Procambarus clarkii
CCCATTTTGATGCTGTGTTACAAAGTTCTTTCGCTCCAGATGTTCCACTTGCTGTTTTCGCACAATCTTCTCCATCAGCTTGCATGATATGCAAGTGAGGGACACTGACCTCCCGTTCAGTGCCTCTGTCTATCCCCCTTATTGTATATATGGATTATATTAGCTGCCTTCCAAATTCTTGGCAGGTCCACTGTTGCATGTGATTTGTTATACACTATGAAGAGTGGCAGGCACATGCTTCTGCTCCTTCCGTTAGTATCCAAGGAGAGATTCCATCTGGGCCTATAGCTTTTATCACATCCAACTCTAGCAAAACCTTCCTTACTGGTAATGAAGTATGTAATGGTAATCTTAATCACTGATAATCTTAATTATTCTAGTGGTTTCTGGTAACTATTCCCTCTCTTATCTCTGGAACTTCTCCTGGCTCTAATGTGAAGACCTCCTATAATTTCTTATTCAGTTTCTCACACACTTCCTTGTCGTTTGTAGTGAATCTGTTTGCCCCTATCGTCAATTTCATTACCTGTTCCTTTACTGTTTTTTTCTCCTGATGTAATCCGGTCGCCGCCGGGGAGCCGGTCGGCCGAGCGGACAGCACGCTGGGCTTGTGATCCTGTGGACCTGGGTTCGATCCCAGGCGCCGGCGAGAAACAATGGGCAGAGTTTCTTTCGCCCTATGCCCCCTGTTACCTAGCAGTAAAATAGGTACCTGGGTGTTAGTCAGCTGTCACGGGCTGCTTCCTGGGGGTGGAGGCCTGGTCGAGGACCGGGCCACGGGGACACTAAAAAGTCCCGAAATCATCTCAAGATAACCTCAAGAAGATGTGGCGGTGCAGCAATTTAGGTTGAGTCTTTGTCTTGCTTGCGATGTCATTTTCGTATTGCCCTTGTGCCTCTCTTCTCAACCTGACATATTCATTGCTGACACTCTGGTATCTTTCTCTGCTCTCAGTCAAACTATAGAAATGACAGTGTCCTGTTATTTCTATAGTTTCTTTACTTTGCTGCTTAGCTAGCCTTCATCTCTGATTAAACCATGGGTTTCTTATCTTCATTTCATTGTTTTCCTAAATCACTTCTGCATGATGTAGTCCATTATGTCTTGGGTCGTCTTTCCCATGAGCTCTATTTCCCCATGTTATATCTGTTAGGAATTTTCTTATCTCCTCATAGTTTCCCTTTCAGAATGCCAGCCTTTTGTTTGCAGTACCCTCCTCGAGTTCATTAATCTCTTCTTCAACCAGATACTCAAACGTCAGTACACTGTGGTTGCTCATTCCTACTGAGCCTTGAAATCGATTTCCCATATGTCAAAGTCGTTCAGAGTGAAGACTAGGTCGAGTTTCACTGGTTCATCGTTTCCTCTCATTCTTGTGGGTTCCCTGAAATGCTAGCTTAAAATGTTTCTTGTCGCCACATTCAATAGTTTAGTTCTCCATATATCCTCACCTCCGTGCTGTTCCTTGTTCTCCCAGTCTTTCCTTCCGTGATTAAGTCCCCCATGATGTGCACATGGGATCTATTTCTACAGGCAGCAGAGGCTGTCTCCTCAATTATAGTGTTAACTGCCATGTTGTTGTTGTCATACTCTTGCCTGGGTCTTCTGTCACTTGGTGGAGGGTTATATATCACTGCTAATACTACTCTTGGTCCTCCCACTGTCATGGTGCCTGTTATGTAGTGTCTGAATCCCTCGCAACCCGGGATAACATCTCTGAAACTCCATTCCTGCCTCATTAGTATGGCCACTCTACCTCCTCCCCTTCCTTCCTTATCTTTCCTTATTACAGTGTAGTCCTGGGGAAACACCGCATTCGTTATGAGTCCTGATAGTTTTGTTTCTGTGAGTCTGATTACATCTGGGTTCACTTCTTGTGCTCTTTCCTTAGTTCACTTGTCTTGCTTGTGATCCCATCTATGTTCGAGTACATCACCCTGAAACTGACTCTCTTCTGTGCTTCCTCAGTTTCTGTTGGTTCCCCTGAAGCAGGGAAACAGGGTGGGTCCGGGATGGGAGGGCCTAGGAATTGGGACTTGGGGGGGATCTGGAGTGTGCGGGACTGGGAGAATCTGGTATGGTGAGGGTGGTGGAGGAGGGATGGCTTTGGTGGGGGGGAAGAGATGGCTTGGTGTGTGGGGAAGAGGGAAAAGCTTAGGGGCGTGGGTGAGAGTGGGAAGCTTAAGGGTGGAGGAGGCTTGGAGGAGTGTGGGAGAATGGAGGCTTGTGGGGGTATGGGAAGAGGGAGGGCTTGGAGAAATTGGGGAGAAGGGGAGTAGAAGAGGTGGGAGGACTGGGGGGGGGGAGGTTGTGGAGAGGGGGGGCTGAGGGGTTAGGAAGAAGGGAGAGCTTAGTGGAGTGGGGTAGAAGGGAGTGCTTAGGGAGATGGGAGAGAATGGAGGGCTTATGGGGCGGGGGAGAATAGAGGGCTTCGGGGTGGGGGGAGAAGGGAGGGTATGTGAGAGAAGGGAGGGCTTGGGGGTGTGGGAGAAGGGAAGTCCTGAAGAGGGGGGAGTCCCCTAGGTGGGCAACTAGTGGGGGGAGGGGCTGGCACGGGGTTGAGGCATGTAGGACGTCTATTGTATGCAAGGTGGGGGTGGTGCTTTTCTCACTGTGGCTGTTGAACTGCTTGTGGAGGGTTCCCCACTCCCCTCTGGGATTGTAGGACTCGGGGTTGTGGCTCCCTGGTTCCTTTCTTTCTCCCTACGCCCCCCTTGCAGCTGCTGCCCCCATTCTATCGTCCCTTGTCATATCCCTCTGCAGGAATACCTGTTTGAATGTCAGTACATTTGCTAGTCTGCTCTTCCTTGCTAACAAGACCTTGTTTGTGCTGTCATTCATAATACCACCTTTATCAATCGGTCTCTGCCCTTGTTGCACTGTCCAAGCCTGAAAACGTTTTCAATATTCTGGTCAGCCCTCTCCCTCTCCATCTTTACCCCTTTAAGGATCTCATTACCTTCGTTTTTGTCCTTGTCTCTCCACTCAGCTGGACTGGTCCCTGTTTACTACTTAATGCCTACTATTACTTCTGCTCTTTTTCGCTCTATCAACCGGCTGTACATTTAGCTGCTTCCTGAGAAGAAGCCACTTTCATGGCAACTTCCATTACTGCAAACCTAGCTTCAGGTTTCTTTTTAAAGAAACTCTGCAAATTAGTTTTTTTGTAGAAGTTCACTTTAAAAGAACATTACAATCTCCCTGAGTGATGATTTGTGTCTGGTATTGGGGAGGATTCTCTTGCAGGCTTCTTATTTCCTCTTTTGCTGTTTCCAGCTCATCCTGCTCGTTGGTTACTGTCTCCCTCATTACCCTCAGTCCTTCCCAGAATTCACTCCACGTTTGTTCAATTGTTTCCCTCATCCAGGCATCCTGTCCCTCCCCTTCGTCTGATTTTGTTCCTTCCATGTTTGTCTCCCTGCGTTTGCCTCCCAGTTACTCGCTGTTTCCTGTTGCTTAGATACTCCCCTATCCACTGGAGCACCTTACATTTCACTCTTGCCTGTTTTTCCAACTTTTTTAACAGCCTTTTATGGGGTACTTTGTCAAATGCTTTCTGATAGTCCAAGAAAATGAAGTCTGCCCACCCTTCTCCTTCTTGCTCAATTTTTGGTGCTTGGTCATTGAATTCTATTAATCATGTCAGACACGATTTACCGTCCCTGAACCAATGCTGGTGGTGTGTTACAAAGCTCTTTCTCTCCAGATGTTCTATGAGCCTTTTCCTCGTGATCTGCTCCATCACCTTCATGCTATACAAGTTAAAGAAACTGACCTGTAGTTCAGTGCCTCATGCCTGTCACCCTTTTTGTATATTGGAAATACATTAGCTGTGTTCCAGCTTTCCGGTAGGCTTCCTGTTTCCAGTGACCTGTTATACACCATAGAGAGTGACACACTTAGTGCTTCTGCATCCTATTTTAGTATCTATGGTGAGATTCGGTCAGGTCCATCAGCCTTTGTCACATTCAGCTCCAACAGATTCCTTTTAACATCATCACTGGTTAGCTCAAAATCTTCCAAGGCCGCTTTGTTTGCCGCCTCCTCATTTAGTGCAGGGGCTTCTCCTTGTTCTATTGTGAAGACCTCCTAGACTCTTTTGTTGAGTTCTTTGGACACTTCCTTGTCATTCACTGTTTAGTTTAGCTTTACTCGCGATGTCATTTTCATACTGTCTCTTTGCTTCTTTCCTCACTCTGTGGTACTCATTTCTGGCCTTCTGGTACCTCTCCTGGCTCTCTGGTGTCCTGTTATTCCTGTAGTTTCTCCATGTCCTTGCACTCAATTGCTTCGCTACCTTACATTCCTGATTGTACCATTGATAATTCTGTTGCTTTTCATATTCTTCTTAAGGGCAAGAATAAACCTGTCTGTAGCGTCCAAGCACTTCTTGGTGACCTAGTCCATCATATCCTGCACAGTCGTTTCTCTGAGTTCTGTTTCTCGTGAGATTCCCATTAGGAAGTTCCTCATCTCTGTTTGAACTGTGTGAAAATTACAGATACCTATGTTATACAGTCTGCTATAACTTACTATAATATACAGTCCGCTTATGAAAGAAATTAAATAAACAAACTAAGCCACATAATCTCATAGGGAGGGACACGGGGAGGGGAAGGGACGTGATCTTAAATAGACGAGGGTAGACATAGCCTAATCTACTCTATTATTTTGAGATGTATATTATTATCTCAATAAACTTACTTGAACTTGAAGGATCAGTAACAAGGCCATGACGTCATGACCCACATCACCCACTATGCTAAGACGCACACACAGGAGCTGGTCGCAGATTGATCAATCCCAGAGACAAATTACAGTCTAGACATTAAACCAAATTTCCGGTTTATGAATGAAAAATACTTTACACACGACTCATTACTGATGGTGACTACTTGTCTCAGACAGTGCGTGGTTCACGGCCTCTGCTCCAATGGCTCGTCTCTAAACACTTTCACCACATATTGCAAATACTTATAATTGGCAAGAAAACCTTATC
>NC_091214.1:13384516-13393439 GCF_040958095.1 Procambarus clarkii
TATTTTTTGAATCTTGTGAGTTTGCGCTGTACATAGCCAAGGAATTGTCTTATTTATAATTTGTTTTAAATTTAATTAAAGTTTCATTGTTCATACTATTTGTTTTGCTTTTTTTTTGCCTTACTTTGCCACAGGACACAACAGCTACGCTACGCATCTTTTTTTTTTTTAAGTGTGTTAGGCATTGACACCAGCCATTGGGAGAACTGCCGAACACCTACACTTCTTTTTTCCATCACATTTAATGGGGGCCTGTCCGAGAGCCTCACTCAGGTACTAGTACTAGAACGTCAATTTGTGGTAAGTGTACTTGGCTTTTATACAGTTGCTTTTCAATATTTTCATTACTTTTAATATTTATATGGTGCTGTGTATTTTGTGCTTTCTGAGGGTAGCATATTGTGAGTGTTGGATAACTGTGGATTACGTGGTGACTGGAGGCCTCAGTCACTCTCTTAATTGGTCATCCCTCCCTCAGTGTTATTACTCGTGTATTCCACCATTTTTGTCCCTTGGATATTTCTCAAATTACGGGAGATCATCATTTTGGTACCCTGGTACTTTGATTTATCTTCGGGCCAAAGCACCCTATCTTCTGCAATCCGACCACAGGAGTATATAGAGGGGCCATAGTTCCTCTAGCACGGACTACGCTGCTGAGTTGGGACCTCAAAAGCAGTTCTCGTCACCAGTTGACACTCGCACCCCTATACGTCGGTCAGAGATGATGATATTTACTCAGGTAAGGAATTAGCTTTCTTTTTTCAAAGCACAAGGAACGCTAATTCTGTAAGTATCATATTAAAGTAGGAAAACCCTTGCTTCTGTCCTATAGAGACTCGGCAAGGTATCCCTACATTCTTGGACTACCCTTTTCCTCTTTGAAACAATTAAAAGTTTCATTTGTTTTCGAAACTATCGGTTTCATTTATTTAGTGGGATTTTCTTGCCCTTATTCTCTTATATTGAGTACCGGGTACAAGATTTCCTGCGACTTTGATTGACTAATCATTTACCATACTAATATTAACGTTAATTGTTAACGATTAAATTTCCACAGGATAGTTGCCACGTCATCCTATTACTGACACTTACAATATCACAAGTATATTCGTTGTACACTAATTTGCTATTTTAAAATGTTTCGTCTCTCAGCATTTCGTAACGATCCAGCAAGTGAAGTAGGGAACTTAAGTTGTGCCAGGAGGACCGAATTACAAACTCTTGCACACCAGTATCAACTAGATGCTCCCCCTGGAGCCAACAAAAATTACTTGCACAATCTTATCTTGGATTACCTCTTAGACGAAGGAATCATAGACTCTGATATTCACGAAAACTATTATATTGCATATAAATATGCTCTGGCAGCTATGAAACTAAAGCTGGAACTAGCGAAAATCGAGCGGGAACAACAAAAAGCTCTCCGGATAAGGGAACGTGAGGCTGCCCTAAGGAAAGAAGAACAAGAACGCGAGTTGGCCCTGGCGAAGAAAGCTCTACAACGAAAGGAACGTGAGGCTACCCTAAAGAAATAAGAACAGGAACGTGAGGCTGCCCTACACCGTGAGCGGGAGAGAGAGAACAGCTTGAAGCAAAAAAACTTCACCTAGAGATGCAACGTGAGCACGATAAACAGCAAGCTGAGAGTGTTCTAGCATATCGTCGACAAGAACTCACCTTGGAAACTACACACCACACTCGGCATCAACAAGCTACCGCTAGTCTTCCCGTAAGTTTCAATGTCTTCCATGCAAGTAAGTTAATGCCACCATTCGTTGAGACAGAGATAGATGTGTTTTTCACCACTTTTGAAACCCTAGCTAAAAAACTTAGCTGGCCTGAAGATCAGTGGTCTACCATTCTCAGAGTGCATCTCACAGGTAGAGCTGCGGTTACTCTTAGTACCTTAGTGTCTGAGAATGACTACCAGACCCTGAAGCAAGCAGTTTTGGACGCCTATCTTCTCTCCACCGAAAGCTACAGACAAAAATTCCGTGATTATCTAAAGACAAGTACCACCACCTTTTTACAGTTTGCCAATACAAAGAAAAGATATTTCATGAAATGGCTGGAAGCAGACATGTCTCTACATTTTCAGAACTCGTCAACGTCATTCTAGTTGAGGAATTCTTTAGACGTGCTCCCCCTTCCATCCGTTTATATTTAGCAGACAAAGAAGAAACCGACTACATCACATGTGCGAAGTCGGCTGACACCTACAGCCTCATACACCGGCTAACACCAGACCCACCTTCCAGTAAGAAGTCTTGGTCTAGTTATGACAAAGTGAGTACCGATCAAGCGAACTCCCAATTGTATTGCAAGTATTGCAAGCTCTATGGACATACCATAGATAAATGTGGAAAAGCTCAATACAAAGGCTATAGTGAAACTCCTAAACCCAAATCGACTCCTCCAAAATCCGGTAAGCCTGTGATGAATGTTGGTGTTCCTGTTAATGATCTTTCTCTCTTCAGCAAACACCTGTATCCTGGAACTGTCTCTGCCAACAGTACAGATTCGGAGGGACGTTTCAAATGAAGATCTTGAGGGACACAGCGGCTCTTCAGTCAGTAATATTGAAATCGGCTGTGCCTAACATCACCTACACCGGGGAAACCGTCCTTATCACTGACCTCACTGCTACCACTCCGTATCCAATCGCCAGAGTCCACCTGGATTGTCCTTTCATGACCGATGAAGTCCAAGTCGCCATCAAGGAAAAGCCTTTTCCCATGTCTGGAGTGCAACTTCTCCTTGGCAACGACTTGGCCGAAGATCTGCAACCTTCCAACCTGATCATCATAGACAAACCCCAGGTATGTGACTCTGTAGTGGACAACCCCATCCTAAAGTATGTTCCAGCAGAGGTTCAAGAAAGTGATGAAGTTTCTCGTCCGGTTTTGGTGACCACCCGTGCACAAGCTGCACGCCCGCAACCAGCTGACTCTACTGCAACCGCTGTCCCTCAAGACCACCAGAACCTACCACAGAATCTTACTATGTTGGAGTTCCGTAAGTTACAGAGGGAGGATCCTTCATTAACACCATTATTCTTCCAGGCTGAGACTCAACCTGACAGTATCCCTGGGTTCTTCCTAAATAATCAGTTGCTCTACCGCAGGTACAGACCCAGTAAGCTGACGGAGGATGACGATTGGGCAAATGTCGAACTAGTGGTTCCCACCAGCCTACGGCCCGATATTCTACACCTGGCCTACGGAGCACTTTCTCACTATGGTTTAACAAAACCTACCACGGAATCAGACAAGACTACTACTGGCCAGGTATGGTTAAAGACGTCAAAAGTTACATGCAACAGTGTCATATATGTTGGATGGCAGGGAAACCTAACATCCTGATTCCCAAAGCTCCTTTAATTCCCATCCAGGTGCAGAACCTTTCCACAGACTCATCATAGACTGTGTTGGTCCTTTACCCCGGACCAGTTCTGGCAACGCTTACATACTAACCATCCTGTGTCCAACCACCAGATTCCCCATAGCAGTTCCTGTAAAGAACATTACGGCTGCTACGGTGGTAAAACAACTATTGAAGATCTTTACCCAATACGGATTTCCAAGGGAGGTTCAAAGTGACTGTGGCACCAACTTCACCAATGATCTCTTCAAGAAGACGCTGGAAGAGTTCAGCATCACTCAGGTATTGTCCAGCCCCTATCATCCTGCTTCACAGGGTTCTCTTGAACGTAGTCACCAAATGATTAAATCACTCCTAAAGAAATTTTGCAATGAAACCATGAAAGACTGGGATAAACAACTTGACATCATCATGTGTATTTTCAGAAGTCTCCCAAATGAGTCTCTAAGAGTATCTCCTTATGAGATGCTCTACGGACGTAAGTGCCGTACTCCTCTCAAAGCTTTTAAAGACTCTACGTAATGCCACCTTCAGTGACCCTCAGAATGTGCCCCAGTTTCTTCAAAACTTAAAGCACATTCTAGAGAGAGTACGTAAATTTGCTAATGACAATCTATTGAAAGCTCAAGAGAGGATGAAGACTCATTTTGACCAACGCAGCAAAATCAGGAAATTTAAACCAGGAGACTTCGTGTTGGCATATTTTCCTATCCCAGGTTCTCCATTGTAAAATAAGTTTTCAGGAATACCGAATCAAGGAGTGCAGAAGCAACCATAACTACGTTCTTGAGACTCCAGATAGGCGGCGGAGGACCCAGTTGTGCCACGTCAATCTACTCAAGGAGTATAAAGGTATTCCCTCCACTGTGTTAATATCACTCTCCACTTTCAAAGATCCAAACCTCCACAGTGAGACCTTCCCTGCTTCTCCTCCAGAAAGCACTGACTCTGAGTCAGTGCCTTCCAACTCGGAGATCCTTAATGATCTTCCTACTTATTTACAGGGCAGTAATAGTGCTCCTCTCATCAAAGTTCTTCATGAACATCAGAAGTTGTTCAACGATGATCCCCAGGAGTGTAAGGTGGTTCAGCTCGACGTCCAGATGCTTCCTGCTACCCGGCCGATTCGTCAACCCTTCTACCGTATATGCCAAATATTTATCCCAACTTGATTTGTTAAAAGGCTATTACCAAATCAGCCTGACAGAGAGAGCTAAGGAAATATCTGCCTTCACCACTCCTTTTGGCCTGTACAGATATGAACGCCTTCCTTTTGGACTGTGTAATGCCCCGGCCACCTTCCGGGGCATTACAGCTGTCAACCACGTCATCTACGGCCTAGATCACACCTACGCCTACTTGGACGACATCGTGTGGCAACCAACACCTGGAGCGAACATCTGCTGCAGCTGCAACGACTGTTCTCCAAGCTCCTGACAGCTGGCCTTACCATCAACTTGGGCAAGTCCACATTTGCCAAAGGTAAAGTGCGTTATCTGGGTCATGTGATAGGGAGTGGCAGCATAGCTCCTTTAACATTTCACACTGAAGCCATTCAGCATTACCCACAACCTACGACCAGGAAGCAGCTCATGCGCTTCCTTGGTCTTGCCTCCTACTACCTTAGGTTTGTGAAGAATTTTAGTACTGTAGCGACACCATTGATTAAACTGACCAGCCACAAGCAACGGTATCATTGGACCATTCAACAGACCGTTGCCTTTGAACAACTTAAATCTCTATGTTCTGATCCCATTCTCGCCTCTCCAGATATCACGAAGCCCTTCATCATCAATGTCGACGCCAGTGTACCGGCATCGGGGGCGTCCTGATGCAACAACGAGGCGAGGAGGTTCTTCCTGTTAGCTACTACAGCTAAAAGTTGAAGCCTCACCACAAGAACTACAGTACTATCGAAAAGGAACTCCTCTCCATCGTCCTGAATCTGCAACATTTCGAACCTTACCAACAGGGGAATCGGTCTATTACCATCTACTCAGACCACAATCCCCTGCGGTTCCTACAACAGGCCCAATTCAGCAATCAACGTCTTCTACGCTGGGCACTGTACTTACAAAATTTTAAACTGGAGATCTTCTGCATCAAAGGTTCGGACAACATCATCAGAAGTCTTAGGGGATGTCCCTAGAGACCCTGCTTTCTGAATAGGAAGAATAACCGCCTCAAGCCAACCCTCAGAGACTGACGACGATCCCCAGATACGGTTTTACAGATTCAATAAACACTGAAACACGCATGGAAGGAGATGGCGAAACATCTCATAATGACTGTCATCAAAGCCCACTGCTGTAGAACCGCAGAGGATCATGGTACACTGGAGTTCAGAGAGAGGGAAGGGATCGTTATAGAAAAGCTTGAGATGCGTTTGAAAGTCTAAGGGACAGGTTTCAAGAAGGGGCTTACGAATAAGAAAAGATGGAGAAAGGTGAGAACCAAAGCTAACAGACGAAAAGTGGGAACCCAGTTCGGTCACGACCGAGACTAGATCCGTTATAATAGAATCACAGAGGTGAAGCACTAGTGAGACATCTAGAACAAACTTACCAGCTATACAGGAGGCCTGGTCGACGACCGGGCCGCGGGGACACTAAGCCCCGGAAGCACCTCAAGGTAGCCATCTTACGTATTTTTTCCAGATTTGGGGCAGAAGTGTCAGTCGTAATGGTGGAGACATAAGTTTTCGAACTCTCTCGCGTAGCCGTATGGATGGCCCTACGGGCCACCGCACTAGCCTGCATCGAGAAGTAGAGTGATGGACAGAGTGGAGGACAGCGTCTAATTTGGAGTCATGAAAAATGTGGAGGGCTCGAGGGAGAGGTAGACCGAAGAAGTCTGAAACAGTTGCAAGTAGGGTGAATAGATTGCAGTCAACCTCGGTAAACTGCCACCTGGGAAAGGCGAGGGGAGGATGAAAATAGAAAAAGGTAACAAGACTGGAGAAATGGTCATTGTTATGGAGGTCATCCAGAACCCGTCATGTGAAATCTAAATAAAGAGAAGACAGCAGAGAGATCGCTTTATTTCTAGTCCCATAAATAATTTTTTCCACTTCGTCTTCAGATGCCTCTATGTATTCTATCTACAGTGTGTTTTGTAATTGGTATTTGGACCGGCTCTCTGAATTCCTCCTTTTGTACAAACACACTTTGGAACTGTTTATTTAGCATTTCACACTCTCTTTTCTGTTCTCAGTAGACTTGTTCCATGTTCTCAATTTCTGAATTTTATCCTTTATAGACATCTTGCTTTTAATGAATTTATCGAATAGGCCTTGATTTGTTTTACATTTGTCCACGATACCTCTCTCAAAGTCCCTTTCTCTCTCTCTCCTCAGTGCTGTAATTGTTTCTTGCTTGCTTGTAGTGCTGGTACGTTTGTGGGTTAGGCCTCTTCCTATATTGAATCCATTTTCTTGTCTTCTCCTCTCTGACACTCTCACAATTTCTGTTGAACCAATCCTGTTTTATGGTCCTGCATCTCTTTTTTTGGTATGAATGTTTGTGTGCCTTCATCGTATATTTTGCAAAGTATGGCATTCATCTCATTTACTTCCTTGCCTAGCAAAAAGTCTGTCCAGTTAAACTTATTAAAGAATTGTCCAAGTTCCCCCAGTGTCCGCTCTTGAAATCGAGTTTATCAACTGTTTCAATGTCTCCCATTCTCCTCAAGATTATATCGCAGAGCACATTTAATTTCCAATTGGACATGATCAATCTTTCCCAAAGGAGGAAGGTACTAAATGTCAAATAACTCTTCTTCTTTCCTGGTGAATATTAGATCTAGTAGTGACGGAATATCCCCTTCCCCTCATGTGTTGGTTGCTGGTGGGCTTTAGGCATTTACGATTATCAGTTTATCATCCCTATTCCACACCTGCAATGATATTGTAACAGTCTAGATGTTTTAAGATAGGATTTAGGCTTGTATGATGTGCATCATATGTTATACAGGAGACACAGTCTAGTAGGAGGCAGAGGGAACTTCTACCTGGGAAGCAGTAGAAAGGTTATTCCCTAGGGTCAAAGGATTAGTGGTGGAGGGTTTTAGATAATAAGGTCACAGCCTTCCCTGGTGTTTAATTCATTAATTTAGAGAAATTCATGTATTAACAGTAATTGCAGTTAATACCTTCCTTTGTTAAGTACATACGTTAATATAATTTCAATTTTTAGTAAAGAGTCAACTCTCCTTATTTGGCTAAGGGAAGATGAGTCATTCAGAATAAGAACTAGTTTAGGCACGTTAGGATACAGGACACACCCAGGCAAGAACGGTCATGCGGCTGTAAGAAGTGCTACTGACCACTTTGTTGTTAATTCATTAAATTGGAGAAATCCCTGTTACGACTCAATATTGTATTTAATAATCAACCTTGCTTAAAGACCTATGTAATTTAACGTCATCTGAGAATAAAGATCCAGTTAATCTTAGTTGCCTAGTGAATATGAGTCTAGCTTTGTTAATTATCTTTGAAAATTAGTTTGGCAACTAGCCAAGGTCAGCCTCACAGATGTGAGGGCAGTTTTAGTTCAGTGTGGTGTGAGCAGTAGGAAGAACAAGGAAGACCTTCTCTCCGGGGGCAAGGCTGAACTTCTGGCCTGATCTTGGGTTTAAAGTAGCGTCTGTGAATAAGTGCAGCTTATAGTAACCACATTAAAAATAACCATTGCCTCTAGTTAGGAATAGATTTCAATTAGGGAGTGTTCTGTTTCATAAAACTTTGTTCAATAACCTTGTGATTGATTGATTAATGGTGTTTAGTGAGTTTTCCCCGATTTGATCTTTTAGATTTTCTGATCATTAAGATCCTGTGTTTTTGTAAACATCTTTTCGATCCAATATAATCTCCCTTGGTAAATTATTTTAACATTTAATTTATTAAATTTAAAACATTTACAAGTAACACATTTAAAGTAACACTGTTCACCACCCCCTCCTTCAATTAGGTATGGAAGCTCTTTCTGGAACTTTTTCCTAATTGGCTGTTTCCTGCTTCACAGTCAGGGGTAATTAATCAGTGGGTTTGAAGTCAGGTGGTGGCAGCAGTAAAGTCTCTAGTGAGTTTTCTTGTACCTGAGCCGTACACCTTGGTGATCAAACTCCGAGATTAAACAAGGTGTTGGACTAAGGTTACAATGACAATTCAAATAGTGAACATCCTAACTGTTACTTAACGGCCAGCTAAAAGCTAGAAGTGAGGTTATTAGTCCCAGTACTGTTACACTATTATGTCAACTTCTCAAGGGTTTTCGATTATTAACTTTCTTACCTTCAGGAGTTCTTTTACCAGCACAGCGACTCCTTACTACTTCCTAGTTTTCCTCTCACATCTTAAATCATGTAGCTTATTGGGAATAAGACCTCATTTAAGGGGCTGGGAGTTCAAAAAATATTCGAATTTAATGAAAATTACTTGAAATGTTATACAAATCTCGAATTATTTGGCATCAGCGTCGTGAAAATTTCATCCCAATATGTTAAGAAATACATTTGATATGAATATTAAAAAAAGTTCTGG
>NC_091214.1:13393939-13423939 GCF_040958095.1 Procambarus clarkii
GCTGGTTGATTTTATACCCGCACTGGGTCAGGGGATAATACAATAAAGGTGAAAACATGGGGGGATACATAAGAGATAAATGTGAGGTGAAACATAGAAGTAACTGCAGAAGGCTTATTGGCCCATTCGAGGCAACTCCTATCTAAACACAAAGATTAATCCAGTGTAATTGGCCTGTTATGTTGGACATTGTCTTTTGTGTTGGCATCGTTATGTTATGGTCTTGTCCTTACTCTCATGGTGGGTAGAGTAAATAGTTCAATGATTTGGGTGTTCATGGTAGGTTGTTCTATTCTTATGTGAATTGCCTCAAGAATTTGTAATCTTCTTGCATCTTGGGTTTTGTCTATTATGCTGGTATTCTTGTTCAACACTTCTATTGTTAGAGTGATGTCATGGGCTTGTCTCATGTGATTCCTAGGGGCACCGGATTGAAGATGGCATGTCAAACGCCTCGTCAGCTTGGTCGACGTCATACCTATGTACTTACATTGAAGGTTACATCCTTCGTGGGGGCAAGTGTACATGTATACAACGCTTGACTGCTGTAGAGGGTTCTCCGTCGGCTTCGGGCTGTTTTTGATAAGGAGTTCGGAAGTCTTCTTGGTTTTGTAGAATATTATCAGGTTTATGTTTTGGTTAGGAGTAGTGCTTTTTACTCCTTTATGGATTATTTCTTTCATTATTCTTTCCTCTTTTATATGTTCACTGTGCATGGTTGATTTGTAATATAATTTTATTAGAGGTATTGTGGTTTCTGTTCTAGGTTCAGGATTATACCAACGGTCCAAGTGTCTTCTTATAGCAGCGTTTATTTCTGCGTTGCTATATCCGTTGTTCACCAATAACTGAGTTACTCTTTCAAACTCTCTACTCACGTTGCTCCATTCAGAGCAGTGGGTAAGCGCTCGACGAATATAAGCATTGAGAACACTGGCTTTGTATCTTTTGGGGCACTCACTTCTACCGTTCAGGCATAATCCTATGTTGGTGGGCTTAGTATATACGTTGGTGCTTAAAGAGGTTCCTGTTTTTGTTATTAGTACATCCAAGAATGGCAGATTGTTATTTTCACTATTTTCATGTGTAAATCGGAGTACTGACTCTCTCTCTCTAGATGGCTTTTTAGATCAATTAGTTCATTTGAGTCTTTTACTATTACGAATATGTCATCTACATAACGGCAATATACAGTTGGTTTTTGTCTGCTGCTGAAGACTCTGTCTTCGATGGTTCCCATATAAAAATTAGCAAATAAGACTCCTAAGAGGGAGCCCATTGCTACTCCGTCTATTTGTAAATACATGTCTCCTTGTGGACTGATGAAAGGGGCTTCCTTTGTACATGCTTCGAGAAGACTCTTCACGTGTGGCTCAGGTATGTGTAATTTGGGGGTGCTCTCGTCTCTGTATACTCTGTCCAGTATAATTTCTATGGTTGTGTCGACTGGGACGTTGGTAAATAGGGATTCGACGTCCAGGGAAGCAATGATTCCATCAAGCTGAGTAGATTTGATTAATTCTAGGAAATCTGCTGATGATTGTAGACTATACTTACTTGGAGTGTATGGAGTTAGGAGTTCATTGAGTCTTTTTGCCAGGTGATAGGTTGGAGTTGGTATTTGGCTGATTATTGGGCGTAGTGGGTTACCTGGTTTGTGTGTCTTAATATTGTCATAGGCATATCCTAAGCCATAGTCGCCTTGAAGTTTATTGAAATGCACACTACCTTTCTTTGCGTTGATTGCTGTAATTGTTTTGTTTACTTTCCGCTTAAGGTCTTCCACAAGGTTCCTCGTGATTCGTTGAAATTTGGTGTCATCACTAAGGATGTCGCTAATTTTGTTCATGTATTCTTGGGTAGGAATCAATACATATGCTGATGTCTTGTCGGCTTTTCTTATTGTTACGTCTTTCAGATTTTTTAGTTGTTTTGCTGCTTCTTTGAATCGTGGGGTTAAGATTGTAGATGAATATGTTCCACGTTTTTTCCCCGCTTCTGCTAGTAGTTCAGCTTGAAGTGTGTCAGTGGTGATATATATATATATATATATATATATATATATATATATATATATAATATATATATATATATATATATATATATATATATATATTATATATATATATATGTATATATTAAATATGACCGAAAAAGTAAGATTATCAATTCTAACACGAATTTTCTCAATCTTTTCACTGTTGGTGGTAATTCAAAAATCAATTCTCCAAATTTCATTTTTATTTCTAGTCTGACGCGACACTTGAGCGCGTTTCGTAAAACTTATTACATTTTCAAAGACTTTAGTTTAAACATACACAACTGAATAGAACTTACACATCACAACAGCCAATTAATGCACAACTATATTCTACCCACCTCAAGACTCCGCTCCAATATACAAGCATCAAGAAATATGGACCAATAGGCTTTCTGCAATCACTTCTATTCAATACCCATTGTTTCGTATTCTGTCTTGTGTTGATGAAATTAATACCTTATTAAATACCACCTCACCACATCCACCTCACTCAAATGTAGATATAAACAAATCGGAGATGTGTAAGTTCTATTCAGTTGTGTATGTTTAAAACTAAAGTCTTTGAAAATGTAATAAGTTTTATGAAACGCGCTCAAGTGTCGCGTCAGACTAGAAATAAAAATGAATTTTGGAGAATTGATTTTTGAATTACCACCAACAGTGAAAAGAAATGTACGAAAGAATGAGAAAATTCGTGTTAGAATTATTAATTTTACTTTTTCGGTCATATTTAATAATATATGTCTACAGGAAAGACTGCTACCAAAATATACTAATATATATATATATATATTATATATATTATATATATATATATATATAATATATATATATATATATATATAATATATTATATATATATAATGTCGTACCTAGTAGCCAGAACTCACTTTTCAGCCTACAATGCAAGGCCCGATTTGCCTAATAAGCCAAGTTTTCATGAATTAATATATTTCCTCAAATTTTTTTCTTATGAAATGATAAAGCTACCCATTTCATTATGTATGAGGTCAATTTTTTTTTATTGGAGTTAAAATTAACGTAGATATATGACCGAACCTAACCAACCCTACCTAACCTAACCTAACCTATCTCTATAGGTTAGGTTAGGTTAGGTAGCCGAAAAAGTTAGGTTAGGTTAGGTTAGGTAGGTTAGGTAGTCGAAAAACAATTAATTCATGAAAACTTGGCTTATTAGGCAAATCGGGCCTTGCATAGTAGGCTGAGAAGTGAGTTCTGGCTACTAGGTACGACATATATATATATATATATATATATATATATATATATATATATATATATATATATATATATATATATTAACATATATATATATATATATATATATATATATATATATATATATATATATATATATATATATATATATATATACATATTTCATTGAATATGACCGCATATTCTGTATTTATTATTTTCTGGTTTAGGGCTTCTATCCCTCTAACTATTTTCTTAGCATCAGGGCTTAATTGAAATAGGAGTTCTCCAAAACTCATTTTCGTACTTTTAAGGTGAAGAAAAGAAGTGATTTACTATAGAGTGTATTACACTTATTTGTATAATTTGTGCAAATTATACAAATAAGTGTAATACACTCTATAGTAAATCACTTCTTTTCTTCACCTTAAAAGTACGAAAATGAGTTTTGGAGAACTCCTATTTCAATTAAGCCCTGATGCTTAATTAATGAGGGATAGAAGCCCTAAACCAGAAAATAATAAATACAGAATATGCGGTCATATTCAATGAAACATGTTTGAAAGAAAACCTGCTGCCAGTATACACCAATATATATATATATATATATATATATATATATATATATATATATATATATATATATATATATATATATATATATATATATATATATTAATAGATGAAGATGTCCTTCTGAAGATGTATTAATACATCTTCAGAAGGACTTCACTCCTTCTGAAGATGTATTAATATACGAAAGAACTTAAGGAAATTCCTGTTTCAATTTTCCTCCGTGGTCTGACACTGTCACATTTTTAATCACGTGTTTATTTTCGTGATTTACACACATATATTTTTTTTGGTCATGTGTAAAGCCAATTGACTAGGAGTTTTTGTTTTTTATTAGTTTTTACTTATCATTACTGTGTAAATGTAAAATCATTTTTGTTATATTAAATGTTTGAAGTTTTTATTCTCTTTGGTTTTTACCCTCAGCTCTCACACAGTAGAGGACCCAAGCATATTTTTTATTTGGTTTTCTTTTTTTTTATTAATGTGCAATTGGCACAACACCTGCCAGATTAGCCACTGCTCTATTTCAGATTATCGTCACAATATATCGAACATGTTTGATACGGCAGAGATGGATTAATGTCACTATGCGTTGTAAGGGGGGGGGATAGTTTAGGGGCATTAATGAGTGTGGATGTATGTTATACATAATATGAGAATTGTATTGTTATACACACATTATACAAGAATTGTATATGCTAACATATATATGTATATTGTTTGGTTTGGTTTGGTTTGGACATTTCAACAGTCATTGTGTCATGATCTTTGCATTTGGGACTTTGAGATATTAATGCTATCTCATTAATATCTAGATATTAATGCAATGCTTGAGATATTAATGCTAATATTAATCTCCTTTGATCAATTTGAATGGGCGGTAGGCCTGATTCATTCATTAATTAACTCAATTAGTCATCTTTGATTATACACTAAAATTATTAGGGATGCATAAACAATCATTAGCTGTGGGACACTAACAATCTTTCTCACAATTTAAACAGTCTTTACTAGTTATTAAAAATAATTGGAGCATATAGATAGGCAAAGAGTAAAGTGCACCAGCAGATGACTGGGCATGATTTTAGGGCTTTCTGTATATTGCCTCTTGATAGGTGAAATGTTTGAAGGGTACAAACGGAAATAAAAGGGGCTGACAATAGGGTATATTAAAACAATAGATAAGTTTACAATTTATTTAGGAATGATATAGGCAATACAAGGGTGTAAACATTGTGTTATTTTCCCTGTTTCTTCTGTATAGGTCTTCTTCATTTGATTTCATAGTAGCAGTTAATCATTGGTTCAACCTAGGTGAATATAAATAGGAGATACTGGTTCCCCAACAGTCCTGTAATTTCCTTCTTATGTTTAATATACAGTCTTTTAACTAGAAATAATTAGTCTCTGAAAATATAAATAATTTCGAAAATGGGATTAAATATGCAATCATTGACAATGGTATTAAATATGTATTATAGAAAATAGACTTATTGAGAGAAGAAGACTGAAAGGCTGAAGACGTCATTGAACATGAGGGATGGATGTACCCACGCGTGTTACCAAGGGAACTATATAGGGATGACGGAAGGTAGCCGTTTAATCTCGATTTGAAAAATATCAGGGACCTATGAAAAGACATTTAATCTTAAAGGAAAAAAAATAGGGGCCAGAAAAGAACCATCATCCACGTTCATGGGAAGAAAATCGTTGACCAAAAATCAGGGACCAATGGGGGTGCCATCACCCACGATCACGGAAAAAATCATGGGCCAACGGAGTGCCGAATAAAAATGAAAACGGCTCCCCCGAAGGCCTGGTTTATACTACTAACAGGACGGGTAAGAAGCATCTCAGTACGTGTTCCTGCTCCTGCTGTAGTGGAAAATTGAGACTTGTTTGGGGGTTGACTTGTAACTACCTGAAGATGATATTGAGTTTAAACTACCAAGATACGATAGTTGTCGAGTACTATCACTGAGAGTAGAAAAGTACTGTAGACCTAACCAGTCTAAGTCACTTCCAGGCTCATAGTGAAACTGAATTTCATATGGTGAATAGTGGGAGCGAGACCTCAATGATCTTGGCTATATATTGTGACGGTGTCCCAACCCCCATCTCTTTCCAGAGTCAAGAGTCATGTCTCTGCAACCTGAACATTCTCTGATGTTCAGGGAACATTTTGATATATATGAGGGTATGGAACGTTATCGTGTTGGCAATGAATTTGCCGTTTTAGTTTGGTTATACAAGTGGCTTACGCCCTTTTGAGTTACAAGATGGCACTGAGGCGCTCTGCTTCCCGCCAAAGGAGCGTGACGCCCGCTGGCTGTTGATTGGCCAGGTAGGGTCACGTGACATCAAGGACCAATGGGGAGTAGCCCTCGGGCGGTGTGACGTCATGAGGCGGAGGGCTCCGAGCGGCGGGCGCCCCTGCGTGCTCAGTACGTCACGGCCTGTCAGAGTGGCCACACTCGAGTGAGTTCCCTATTTAGAGGCTAGGAAGCCCCGACCAGTGGACCCAAGCAGCCACATTGATACTGCAGACATCATGGGAGGTCATCCAACTCATGTAGAGTAAATAGAAGCCTTGTCCAATGAAGAAGCCAATGAACCTTGTGTGTGGGACCTGATCAACGGAGGACCAAACACTATGACCAGGGACCACAGCAACCCTCGCCAGAGGATAGGTCGGCTTCGTAGCAGAAAGAATTAAGGTAGATAAATTCCCCCCCCCCATTACCCATTGATCTAGGTGAGCTAGGATATCTTTCATGTCGTGAACATTGTCATTATTATTACTACCAGTGTGGTAGAGAGTTTGGCTAGGAGCCAGGTTAATCATTTAGGCATGAGTTGATGTATAAATATATATGTGGGTGCAGTGACTTTTTGGGCAGCTGGAGGAAGTGGCTGGGTTCAAGAGGCCAGGAGCGAGCAATTGAATCGTCCAAGTGACAGTGCTGCCGCCGTCTGACAGTTCCACGTATATTAACCACTATGCGGATCCAGTGTAGTTTCCTTCGGTAAACTTAATGATTTTACCATTGTGTTTGAGTGAGCTTCCCATCTCCAGGGCTATTTCAGTAAATCATTTATGTTACGCTGCACTGCATCTGAGATTGCATCCTTGGGCTGCGATAACGAGTAAGGCCACTGAGAAGTGATGCTGGGACACGAATATAAACACCCAGCTGGCGACCTTGGACGAAGAGGTAAGGATTTACCTGTATATCTTCCCAGTGTCAGGGCGGGCAAATCCAACTGTAAGTGACAGAGGTAAGGCTGGATTTCCCCACTCGCCAGGGGTGCAATTCAAGGCCAGCCCTTGGTAGACTTGGAGGGCCCCAGGGCGAGTAATGGCGCCCAGGTACAAAGGGGGCGAAGACCCCCGGGAATAACCCTCTCTACATAAGGAAGAGGAAAGGGGGGGGGGCGAAACGGTGACAGTGGCGACCTTGCCAGGATCTCGAGTGACTGTGTTAGCAAGGATTGCAAGTGCAGTGACAGGGGTATCAAGGTCGATGTTGAGTGGCGATTTTGGTCTGTGATTTTAGTTTACACTGCTCACTAGCCTATTTCCTGTGTGTGCAGTTACTCATTCAATAACTATAGATGGAGGATGAAAAGGTAGCAAAGTTTGAGGAGTCGAGGGACGAGGGGGGTCTTGGAAGAGTGCACCAAGGTCCAGCTGCAGTTAGTGGCAGGCCACTTTGGGATAAAGTTGAGATCATCCAAGGTGGCAGAGCAACGAATAGAGATCGTGGCTCAGCTCAAGGCACGAGAAGAGGCCACTAGGGAAGAACCGTCGCAAGCACCTGCCATTGTTGGTGAGGACCGGAGCGATGGAGGAAGCAGCGGGGGGTCAAGCGGAAACAGGAGAAGTGTAAAATTGGAGATGATGAAGATGCAGTTGGAGGCGCAGCTGAGGAGGGAGGAGCGTGAACGAGACGTCCAGCTGGAAAGGGAAGAGCGTGAACGAGACGTCCAGCTACAAAGGTAAGAGTGTGAGCAAGAAGCACGGCTGCGACGGGAAGAGCGTGACGCCCAGATCCAGTTACGTCAGCAGGAGATAGAGGCCAACAAGGAGGTCGTGCAGAGGCGGGCCGAACTCGGGGGTGACCCCACCACCACCACCCAGGCAACAGGATGCCCACCGGGTGAAGGAATGAGACCTGCCAGTTTTCGTACCTCATGAGGCCGAGGTTTTTTTTCGACCATTTTGAAAGGGTTGCGACCTAGGAGAAATGGCCAGAAGTGGATTGGGCGGAATTGGTCCAGAGTAGACTAACTGGCGAGGCATGGGAGGCATATAAAATGCTGGACCTCGACTAATGTACAAGTTATGAGGCAGTGAAGAATGCCGTGCTGCATTCTTTCAAATTGACGTCGGAGCTGTACAGGAAGAGGTTCCAGGAGTGCACCCGAGCGCCGGGGAAGTCGTACGCCGAAACTGCCAGAGAGATGGAACGGAGGTACTTGAGGTGGCTGAAGGCCGAGCGAGCTGAGACGGCTGAGAAGATCAAGTGGCTCATGGGTGATCGAGAGGTTTATGTCTGTTCTATTTCATGAGCTGAGAGTCAGGTTAAAGGAGGTGGACATCAAGGACTTGAGGGCTGCGGCGGACAGGGCTGACATGCTGGAGCTCATGCTCTACGTCCTCGCAGGGAAGGACCGCCCAAACCAACAGTGTACCCAAGGTTCGGGGGCAGTTTAAGAGTTCGGGAGGAGTGAAGACAGGAGTGAGTCCTCCCGGGTCTTACCTCCCAGGTGGAGAGAACCGAGGGTCCAAGAGTTCAGGGGAACCAGCTAGGAGACCCCAAGGGAGGAACGCCGGGTCTGGTTCTGGAGCGGGGAATACTGCCAGAGCAATGGCGACTGAGGGCACGAGGAGGACTCAGGGGACGGCAGTTTCCGTCGGTGAGCTGTGGACAGGGTAGTGCAGAAAAATAATTAAAAAATAAGTGGATTGAGGAGATCATACCCACCAAAGAGAGAGTGGGGAGTCACGGCGGCTCGAGTGGGTGTGTACACGTGACAACGAGGTCAGTATTGGAGCCGCACCTCCTAAACGTGTGACGTTGAACCCCTCTCCAAGAGCAGGAAGGGTACAGGGTGATCTCCTGACTAAAGTGAAAGCACTCTACGGAATTTTGGGTTGGTTGTCCATAAAGAAAGACGGCCAACATCAACATCATCATAAAATTCCGTACCTGAAACTCCTAAAGTGACACAGTCAGTTAGTAACAAGGGTATAATAATCAATGTAATAACAACAGGTCAAACACCGATTCATCGGTACGACCTAAGAGCACCACAAGTGCTACAATAAGTACTCCTAAGAGCCCAAATGCTCCCAGGAGTAAACCAAACACTTCCACCCTACGTTGGAGGAAGAAAAAACAAGCAAATCCAAACAGCAAACCCTTCACAACCTGTAGGTGCAGTTTCACCTAACCCGGTGACCCTTAAACGAACTGTAGGATGGGGATTAGGTTTGTTTTGCAGTCAAAAACATTCTTTGTACAAATGTACTAATTATTCTAATTGAGATACCCGAGTCAAACGACTCAAGCAGTGACACAAATGTACTAGGTGTCTCAAATCACATAATGTTAACAGCTGTGAAACCCCACTGAACACCTGCAATAGATGCAGAAGGGGCAAGCATCATGCTGCACTGTGCAAATTTGCCAAAACAAATTATTTCAATCCTAGAATACAAGGTAGAGAATCTACAGCAGTAGAGTGCTGCAAGGTGGGAGACGTTTACAGCGTAATTTCACCAGCGCCTCAAGTGGATGAAACCTTGCCTACTGCCCAACTAAAAGTAAAGAATAAAGGAGCCAAGATCACCACTCGTGGACTATTTGATCAAGGATCCCAGAGAACTTTCATTACTCAGAAAGCGGCAGAGGCACTTAACTTAAAACCTATCACACAGGTAAAATTAAACCTGTCAGGGTTCATGATAAATCGAGGACCCCAATATTATTCAGTAGTTCAACCGCTCGTACGTCTGGGTGGTTATGCCAAGGCCATCCAAGACATTGTTGTAGATCAAATACCATTTGACCTAAATATTAAGGGTCTATACCAGCAAATTCGCCAGGACCAAGGTCCATTATACAGCCAACTTCCTGCGAGGACATGAAATTAAATTGGCTGACAACCAGTTAATGTCTGACCGCCTTAATAATGCAAATCTACTAGTAGGAGCAGACCATTACTACAGTTCAATCACTGGACATGTAAAACGATTGGGCATGAATATGCCCCAATCTGCAGGTGGCTACTTACTGACAGGTAAACTTTTCAACCTGAAGAAGCTATGCCTGCCAACAATAACAGAAATTAATCTGCAGTAAATTAATTCTCCACGCAACAAGCTAAATGAGAAAACACAGCTGAGTAATAGACCCAGATTGAGCCTGGTTATAATTAGTATTCACCGAGATGTTTCATAGTTCTCAGTGTAAAATCAGTGGTCTGTTACCTAAACAGGTACATGTCACAGCGATCAAGTCATTGAATCCACTGCAGACCTAGAATTATTCTCGACAAGTAATAATTGACCACACTCAGTGTCCCTAGGTAATTAATTATATTAGGCTAGAGAATCTAGCACTCCCTAGGTAATCAATATATTAGGCTAGAGAATCTAGCACCAATGTACCCAGCATTTCATGAATTTAACAGTAACACGAAGTCATCAAGAGGCTTCTATACCAGCAAATTCACCAGGACCAAGGTCCATTATGCCTGCGCTTAAGGTATGCCAAGAAACCTTATTTATTCAACATTTTCTGCACTAGAACACTAGTGAATATATTTGCATCAAATTTTGTTTGAGCTGTTTTTCTTTCGTTTTTAATTATTATTGTAGGAGCGCAGAATGAGCAAAATTGCAAACTTACCAATATGTAAAGTGAACCTACAGAGAACTAATGAACTGTGAAACGTTTAGGTTGGGAAAATGTTACAAATTATCTTCAAATAGGATTAATCGTAGCAATATTAAATTTCCAGCAACCTTAGGTTTCCCATTGTTTAATATATTACCATTAAACCATAAGCATTGTAACCTAACATGCTTAATGAGCTCAATACAGCTCACCCGAGAGTTTAGCGTAATAAAGTGAGCGCCTTGTTGTTCATAATGATGTTTTAATGCTGTAATGCTACCCGCGCAGATTCAACTTGCTCACCCTTGAATCTTCATAGATTCTGTGCTCAGTTATCCTCAAGAAGGATACTGCACTATTCAACTTGAGCAGATTCAACTTGCTCACCTATGAACTAATGTGAAATTCGAGCACACCTATGCTCATTATGTTAACCTGCAACTATTTTTGCTCACCCATAATATAAGCCGAGGTAGAAACCCACTACTCATAAATATTTAGTTAGATTACGTGTTTGTTCATTCTCTAGAGGGCTATAGCATTGAAGCCTAACGAAATCATACCCTAGCAGATCAATGCTCATCATTTAATTAGAGTGATACTACTAAGAATTAGTAAGTTGTCACAATTAGTTTAATCTTCTACTTAGGTAGATTGGGAAAATTCAATCCATTCATTTAGGTAGGTATTAGGGACATTATTTTGTCAACTGAGTACCAAGCCTAGTCTGTGTTCACTATTAATTACAAATGACTATTTATAGAGATTGATTTAATAAAATGAATTTCTCATCTAAAGTTGAGGATGTGTTAATGAGTTTTTCAGTGACTAGCCTGTGAGCTGTAATTCAATTAGCTACAAGTCAGAATGACTATAAGCTACTAATCTCACTGTCGACTCAGAGTCTCCCTTGATTTTTAATGAATAACTTATTAAATTCTCTAATATTACATTACCTTTAGTTAGTTCGAAACTTAGATATACAATTAGTGTTAAATGACTACTGCACTGTAGTGTAAATTTAAGCCATATTTAGTTCTGCTTCAGTGCAGATATTTACACATTTGAGTTTGAGGTGATCGTGATGCTCAGTGATGTGTTATTGTCTAGTAACTCTACAGTTACAAGTCACAGCGAACCATAGACAGTGACCTTGCTATAGTATCGAAGTCTCCTTCATCTTTAATGACCCAATGATTAATATTCTTTAATTACTGTATAACAATGTAGATTACAACTTATAGACCAATGCATTGTTACGACCCTTGACCTCTGGGTATGGTTCCTCTGTTGCAGTTGTTCAAAAAATATATAATAATATGGCCTTGCCTACTAAAGTGTCTAGGGTAAATAACTCAACTGCTTACTCAATGAAGCAATATTTATTTATATATTTATTTATTATTTATTTATTATAATCTTTAAAATACTTAAAATAAGGGTAACAAAGAACATACAAATATATAAATGGAAATACAGTCAGCCAGAAATATTATTGCACCAGAAAACAATAAAACAATATCATTATATAAGCACCGATCACTACTTTACAACTTAAATGGATAGATGGGTATGCACATAATGCTTTAACCAGAAAATCAACTATGTTACTAAACAATAGACAAATACCACAGACTTAACTCCACAACATATCCACGCCAGCCAGCTCCACCTATGTGACTGGCGTTGCTCGAGCATGCACAGCATGGTGTCTACAAGGTACCAACTAAAACCCACATGAAACCACTAGATACTCTGCTATCATAGAATAATACTAAAGAACATAATTAATAACTAACTTATATGCCTATAACACTGCTAAGGTGTAACAGAAATTAAGTACAATAAATAAACAGGAATAATTACAGGGGTGAATCAGTGACCATAGCTTGATACACCGCACGCATACTGGAACATCCCAAATATGGTCATCCCCCCATGAGACGCCACGGTCTCCCCCTACAGGAATGGACATGCAATAGCATTTACAAATATTACATACAGGCACACCACAGCATGCTACATTTAAATCAAACATATACATACTGGAACACAACTGGATACAATGTTTTATTTAAATAACTGAGGAAAGAAATAATGGACATACATATTTACCATGATAATCGTTAAAATCAAATATATGGATTCGTAACAGCCATCTGTTCTTCAGAATATTTTCTGAGTTTGCAGAACAATTCAGCAACTAAGTAATGGAATTATTACACGTCACAGCGACCCTAGTTGTTGAGTTTACTGTAAGCTCTAGAGAGTTCTTGATTACAGATACCTTAATTATTCAACATTTCAATATTTAATACGTGTTAACTTGAGATGATTTCGGGGCTTTAATGTCCCCGCGGCCCGGTCCTTGACCAGGCCTCCACCCCAGGAAGCAGCCCGTGACAGCTGACTAACACCCAGGTACCTATTTTATTGCTAGGTAACAGGGGCATAGTGAAAGAAACTCTGTCCATTGTTTCTCGCCGGCGCCCGGGATCGAACCCGGGACCACAGGATCACAAATCCAGCGTGCTGTCCGCTCGGCCGACCGGCTCCCATAATGACTTGTACATGTCACGCCTGTACAACAGATTCGAGACATTCGTTACTAACGTAGTAATTTACTAATCCATAATATAACATCAGAATGGGTACGTCTGTACTCAGTGAACTGTGACCCGAGATTTCCTCCCCCGGAGTTATGTTGGAAATTTTCCAACACTAATGCATCATTTCTTGTATAATAATACATCATCATTGAATAAACCATAGTAATTAATAACACGACTAATTTGTAGAATTAATAAAAAATTAATGTTTCCATTGTAAGGCCATATTGCCAGATTCTTCAGAATATGAAACAGAGTCCAGTTAATTACGTTCCTTTACTAAGGATAATATTATATTTTTTGTTTATTTACATAACATATTATTGCTTACTGAACTCGTTCATTTAGGTGTAATAACAACTGCAGTGGAAATTATTATAGTATTAAACGATTTATATAATATTTCTTAATGCAGTCTTAATAAACTGACTTGCATTGTGCAAAATATATTGCATCTTAATACATTTATTAGTGACATAAACACTTGTTACAATTCCTTACTTTCCCTGATTAATTATAAGTAAGTAAAAATAATTTACACTCGAGAATACTTTGATGCGTTCTGCGCATGCATATCGCAGCCAAGGAATGAGACGCCATTCCTACTCGGATGCCATTAGCAACGTGCAACAGAGAACAACGTCTCGATCTTCTTAATTGTCTTTAATTTTCCCTCCTACAACCACGAGAGCGGTGCCACGTTAATTGGCACATCACGGCAGTGTCCAAGGAACTAATCATTACTCCAACCCACAATTGACGTCTTATCACGGCAGCTGAAGACGAGGGACTTGGAATCGTTCCTTAATCAACGGACATTTGGCCCGGCAACTAAGTATTCTATTTGTATTATTGTGCGTACATACTACACATAGATATTTGCCGTTAGGCTGAGAAATTGACATCAAAATCCAGTACGTGTGCTCTCTACCCGTGTTCCGTAATTTGTATAGGAATAAATGTTGCCCTAATATTTGTAGAAGAATTCTACAGTGAGAGATATATCAATCATAATTCTTGTGGAAGAATTCCACATTATTAAATGTGTCTGTAGTTACTCAGGTAGAAGATTTCAACAACGTAATTGCGTTCCAGCTCCCGGGTCCACGTCAAGTGAGGTGCTAGGCTTCCCCACCTTCACGTGCAACAATTTGTCCGATGCAATACGTCGTCAGTGAAGTGTGGCAACTGATTTCATCTCTCTCAATTTAGAGCTAAGCTGTCAATGTTGTTTGTAGATAAATAACCCTATAGCTGTAATGATCTCCTAATGAGATCAATATTACTAACCCATTGCTTTAGTAATATATTAATCTATATTATTGTAGTATCTTGAGGCACATTCGCCTGTAATTACTATTACCTAATTCATTCAATATTCATTTACTTTCATTTAAATCAAATCAAATGTTTATTCAGGTAAAGTACATACATACAAGGTGAGATACAAACATTGATGGATTTATAGATAGAGCTAGTAAATACAATGCCTAAAGCCACTATTACGCAAAGCGTTTCGGGCAGTGAATGAATTAATTCAGTGAACAAACCAGCACTGAAATAATGCTTGGGATATATTAATCTTTTTACATGTAACCCCTCATTTTGGGTGAGAGGATTTGAGTCATAATACAGTAACTTTAATAATCAATGCATTATTAATTAAAACTTCCATAGGACACTAGTTCAGGGAGTAAAATATCAAACCACTTGCTCTTCCCTGTTTTTCACTTTTTCTCAAAAAGTGGTGGTCCTTCGCAAGCTATCGAAAGTAATATTAATTTAAATGATTTACGTGAGTCAAGTTTTCCCACACCAAGACCATCCCTAGCAAGGTGAGGAGCGGAGACTGGCCAAGACCATCCACAGCAAGGTGAGGAGCGGAGACTGGCCAAGACCATCCGCAGCAAGGTGAGAAGTGAAAACTGGCCAAGACCATTCCCATCAAGGTGAGGAGCAGAGACTGGCCAAGACCATCACCAGCAAAGTGAGGAGCGGAGACTGGCCAAGACCATCCACAGCAAGATGAGCAGCGGAGACTGGCCAAGACCATCCACAGCAAGGTTAGGAGTGGAGACTGACCAAGACCATCCACAGCAAGGTGAGCAGCGGAGACTGGCCAAGACCATCCACAGCAAGGTTAGGAGCGGAGACTGGCCAAGACCATCCACAGCAGGGTGAGGAGCGGAGACTGTCGAAGACCTTCCATAGCAAGGTTAGGAGCGGAGACTGGCCAAGACCATCCACAGCAGGGTGAGCAGCGGAGACTGGCCAAGACCATCCACAGCAAGGTTAGGAGCGGAGACTGGAAAAGACCGTCCACAGCAGGGTGAGGAGCGGAGACTGGCGAAGACCTTCCACAGGAAGGTTAGGAGCGGGGACTGTTTGAAATTTCCAACACTGATACATTACTATTGAATCATAATACATCACTATTGCATACTAAGTACAGTAACTATTAACTCTACTAACTGTAGTGCTAACATAAGTTAATATTTCTTTATCTGTGCATTTATTATTGAAAATTTCATGACATCGAGAAGCAGGATTGCGTCAGATAATGTCTATCTAAACATATTTATTACCAATATGTTAGAGTACGAATATGGTTCTCTAATTTTATCAGTATTCCGTACAATAATTAACTACGAATAATATTACTCCTAATGATGCAACAACCGAGAGTTATTAACTAAGATTATCACTAAATAACAGTTTTATCTGTTACATACGAATGCTATGGAAGAAATAGAAATTTTCTCCATTTCTCGATTAACACCATTTAACGAGAATATAGACATTATTTAATTCCCTACAATTGCAACCCTGTTCTCATTAAATCATTACATAAAGTTATTATGCGGAAAGAATCTTCTGTTAGTTACTAAATTCTTTTGCGAATGCGTGAGGAGGGTAGAGGGAGACGGAGGCGTGGAGACGCCACTTCCACTTCGGATTTGGAGCTGACTAGCGACGCCATCAAAGTACCACGAGCGTCCAGTGAGAGTCGAATTTCCATCAATTCTACGATAGGCCCTTGCAGTTAATCGGCCTAGGAGCGTGCAATTGCTCCAGTAGCAAACTAAGGATTGCTTCGGTGAACGACCAGCAGGTTAAGTGCTCTAGTAGTTTTCATATTATGAGATTTCTCTATAATTGTTACTGTGCACTGTCCATCGTCATGCCACATGACCTCCCCAAACAACAAGTACGTCCACAAGGAATTAATTCTATTCCTTCTATTGAATAGTGATGACACAAGATATTTGGTGTAAACAATTGGTACATTTAATTGGAATTTCAGCTTGTGTTGAAAGCGGCCGTGGTCTCCTCACTTTCCCACGCCACGCTCGGGCACACGTGTTACAGCAAGTACCAGACGACGCCATCACACCTCTACCTCTCCGTTCACTATCTCAGCTAAGCAGCTGAATCCTTTTTCCAGTTATTTTTCTTTCATTAAGTGACGTTGATAATTAATCACCAGTCAGGAATATTTCCTTTATATGATTTGAGACATCTAGTACAATTTGATAGCCTCATGAAATTTAAATGAGAATTATTTCTTGTTTAACTATCATAAAATATTCTTGTTACTAACCAATTTATTTAAAGTTTATTTGTAACTTAACTTAGTAATAATAGTAACTTAATAATTAATAGTAACTTAGTAATAATAACTAATTTTATTCGAGGAAGAACCAGCCTCGATGAAGCGTACTGGGAGTATTGTACTTCTGGTATTAACCCCCCATTTTGTGAAGGACGGAAAGTTTATTCTCGAACATTAATTTATTATACAGTTCATTAAGGTTTAAAGATGAACACTTAATAGTTCCATTATCCATAGGCACTGGTATTTCAGTCCTTATCTATTATTCCTTTATCTGTTTCCCTTTTCAGTAAAAATAGGGTGGTCCTTCGATTAATTTAAATTAATCTATTAATTAAACATCAATCCATAAATAGAGAGTAAGCTTTCTTCCCAACATAGACTGGCCAAGACTATCCACAGCAAGGTGAGGAGCGGTGACTGGCCAAGACTATCCACAGCAAGGTGAGGAGCGGAGACTGGCCAAGACTATCCACAGCAAGGTGAGGAGCGGAGACTGGCCAAGACTATCCACAGCAAGGTGAGGAGCGGAGACTGGTCAAGACCATCCACAGCAAGGTGAGGAGCGGAGACTGGCCAAGACCATCCACAGCAAGGTGAGGAGCGGAGACTGGCCAAGACCATCCACAGCAAGGTGAGGAGCGGAGACTGGCCAAGACCATCCACAGCAAGGTGAGGAGCGGAGACTGGCCAAGACCATCCACAGCAAGGTGAGGACCGGAGACTGGCCAAGACCATCCACAGCAAGGTGAGGAGCGGAGACTGGCCAAGACCATCCACAGCAGGGTGAGGAGCGGAGACTGGCCAAGACCATCCACAGCAAGGTGAGGAGCGGAGACTGGCCAAGACCATCCACAGCAAGGTGAGGAGCGGAGACTGGCCAAGACCATCCACAGCAAGGTGAGGAGCGGAGACTGGCCAAGACCATCCACAGCAGGGTGAGGAGCGGAGACTGGCCAAGACCATCCACAGCAAGGTGGAGAGCTAGTCTAGTGCCCCTAGGAAGGAGAGCAGCGGAGAAGGTCTAGGTGGTCCTCCTGCAAGATAAGGTGTAGAGACGGGCCAGATGCTCCCCCAGTAAAGTGAGAAGTGCCAAACCGTACCCTATACCCATCGGGTAGAATGCCCCCTGTAAGTGCCGTAAACTCAGAACCACTTGTCCAGTTTCCTGAAACAAAGAAAATGATCAAGTATTAACAAGTTGCCAGTGATGAAGATGCGTGCTGCTGATGATGACGATACGGGAGAGGCATTAAACATGAGGACCTGGGCTGAGGTAGACATATGAGAGGCATTAAACATGAGGACCTGGGCTGAGATAGACATATGAGAGGCATTAAACATGAGGACCTGGGCTGAGGTAGACATATGAGAGGCATTAAACATGAGGACCTGGGCTGAGGTAGACATATGAGAGGCATTAAACATGAGGACCTGGGCTGAGGTAGACATATGAGAGGCATTAAACATGAGGACCTGGGCTGAGGTAGACATATGAGAGGCATTAAACATGAGGACCTGGGCTGAGGTAGACATATGAGAGGCATTAAACATGAGGACCTGGGCTGAGGTAGACATATGAGAGGCATTAAACATGAGGACCTGGGCTGAGGTAGACATATGAGAGGCATTAAACATGAGGACCTGGGCTGAGGTAGACATATGAGAGGCATTAAACATGAGGACCTGGGCTGAGGTAGACATATGAGAGGCATTAAACATGAGGACCTGGGCTGAGGTAGACATATGAGAGGCATTAAACATGAAGACCTGGGCTGAGGTAGACATATGAGAGGCATTAAACATGAGGACCTGGGCTGAGATAGACATATGAGAGGCATTAAACATGAGGACCTGGGCTGAGATAGACATATGAGAGGCATTAAACATGAGGACCTGGGCTGAGGTAGACATATGAGAGGCATTAAACATGAGGACCTGGGCTGAGGTAGACATATGAGAGGCATTAAACATGAGGACCTGGGCTGAGGTAGACATATGAGAGGCATTAAACATGAAGACCTGGGCTGAGGTAGACATATGCGAGGCATTAAACATGAGGACCTGGGCTGAGATAGACATATGAGAGGCATTAAACATGAGGACCTGGGCTGAGATAGACATATGAGAGGCATTAAACATGAGGACCTGGGCTGAGATAGACATATGAGAGGCATTAAACATGAGGACCTGTGCTGAGGTAGACATATGAGAGGCATTAAACATGAGGACCTGGGCTGAGGTAGACATATGAGAGGCATTAAACATGAGGACCTGGGCTGAGGTAGACATATGAGAGGCATTAAACATGAAGACCTGGGCTGAGGTAGACATATGAGAGGCATTAAACATGAAGACCTGGGCTGAGGTAGACATATGAGAGGCATTAAACATGAGGACCTGGGCTGAGATAGACATATGAGAGGCATTAAACATGAGGACCTGGGCTGAGATAGACATATGAGAGGCATTAAACATGAGGACCTGGGCTGAGGTAGACATATGAGAGGCATTAAACATGAGGACCTGGGCTGAGGTAGACATATGAGAGGCATTAAACATGAAGACCTGGGCTGAGGTAGACATATGAGAGGCATTAAACATGAGGACCTGGGCTGAGATAGACATATGAGAGGCATTAAACATGAGGACCTGGGCTGAGGTAGACATATGAGAAACATTAAACATGATGGCCTGGGCTGAGATAGACATATGAGATGCATTAAACATGAGGACCTGGGCTGAGATAGACATATGAGAGGCATTAAACGTGATGACCTGGGCTGAGGTAGACATCTGAGAGGCATTAAACATGAGTACCTGGGCTGAGGTAGACATATGAGAGACATTAAACATGATGACCTGGGCTCAGATAGACATATGAGAGGCATTAAACATGAGGACCTGGGCTGAGATAGACATATGAGAGACATTAAACATGAGGACCTGGGCTGAGATAGACATATGAGAGGTATTAAACATGAGGACCTGGGCTGAGGTAGACATATGAGAGACATTAAACATGATGGCCTGGGCTGAGGTAGACATATGAGAGACATTAAACATGATGACCTGGACTGAGATATACATATGAGAGGCATTAAACATGATGACCTGGGCTGAGATAGACATATGAGAGGCATTAAACATGAGGACCTGGGCTGAGATAGACATATGAGAGGTATTAAACATGATGACCTGGGCTGAGATAGATATATGAGAGACATTAAACATGAGGACCTGGGCTGAGATAGACATATGAGAGGCATTAAACATGATGACCTGGGCTGAGGTAGACATATGAGAGGCATTAAACATGAGGACCTGGGCTGAGATAGACATATGAGAGACATTAAACATGAGGACCTGGGCTGAGATAGACATATGAGAGACATTAAACATGATGGCCTGGGCTGAGGTAGACATATGAGAGTCATTAAACATGATGACCTGGGCTGAGATAGACATATGAGAGACATTAAACATGAGGACCTGGGCTGAGATAGACATATGAGAGGCATTAAACATGAGGACCTGGGCTGAGGTAGACATATGAGAGACATTAAACATGATGGCCTGGGCCGAGGTAGACATATGAGAGACATTAAACATGATGACCAGGGCTGAGATAGACATATGAGAGGCATTAAACATGATGACCTGGGCTGAGGTAGACATATGAGAGACATTAAACATGATGGCCTGGGCTGAGGTAGACATATGAGAGACATTAAACATGATGACCTGGGCTGAGGTAGACATATGAGAGACATTAAACATGATGGTCTGGGCTGAGGTAGACATATGAGAGGCATTAAACATGATGACTTGGGCTGAGATAGACATATGAGAGGCATTAAACATGATGACCTGGGCTGAGATAGACATATGAGAGGCATTAAACATGGTGACCTGGGCTGAGGTAGACATATGAGAGACATTAAACATGATGGCCTGGGCTGAGGTAGACATATGAAAGACATTAAACATGATTACCTGGGCTGAGGTAGACATATGAGAGACATTAAACATGATGGCCTGGGCTGAGGTAGACATATGAGAGACATTAAACATGATGACCTGGGCTGAGGTAGACATATGAGAGACATTAAACATGATGACCTGGGCTGAGGTAGACATATGAGAGACATTAAACATGATGGCCTGGGCTGAGGTAGACATATGAGAGACATTAAACATGATGGCCTGGGCTGAGGTAGACATATGAGAGACATTAAACATGATGACCTGGGCTGAGGTAGACATATGAGAGACATTAAACATGATGGCCTGGGCTGAGGTAGACATATGAGAGACATTAAACATGATGACCTGGGCTGAGGTAGACATATGAGAGACATTAAACATGATGGCCTGGGCTGAGGTAGACATATGAGAGACATTAAACATGATGACCTGGGCTGAGGTAGACATATGAGAGGCATTAAACATGATGACCTGGGCTGAGATAGACATATGAGAGGCATTACACATGATGACCTGGGCTGAGATAGACATATGAGAGGCATTAAACATGATGACCTGGGCTGAGGTAGACATATGAGAGACATTAAACATGATGACCTGGGCTGAGGTAGACATATGAGAGACATTAAACATGATGGCCTGGGCTGAGGTAGACATATGAGAGACATTAAACATGATGACCTGGGCTGAGGTAGACATATGAGAGACATTAAACATGAGGATCTGGGGTTTGGGGTAACAATGGAGAAGACCAAGTGGCGCCCATGAGAGGCAATTCCTCACACCCATTCACAAGCCCTTATACTTGTCCACCCATGGCAACATCCTTGCCCCACTCACTAGCCCATATACTTGTCCAACCATGGCAACAACCTTGCCCCACTCACAACCCCATATACTTGTCCACCTATAGCAACAACCTTGCCCCACTCACAAGCCCATATACATGTCCTCTCATGGCAACAACCTTGCCCCACTCACAACCCCATATACTTGTCCACCCATGGCAACAACCTTGCCCCACTCACTAGCCCATATACATGTCCACCCATGGCAACAACCTTGCCCCACTCACAAGCCCATATACATGTCCACCCATGGCAACAACCTTGCCCCACTCACTAGCCCATATACTTGTCCACCTATGGCAACAACCTTGCCCCACTCACTAGCCCATATACATGTCCACCCATGGCAACAACCTTGCCCCACTCACTAGCCCATATACTTGTCCACCTATGGCAACAACCTTGCCCCACTCACTAGCCCATATACTTGTCCACTAATGGCAACAACCTTGCCCCACTCACTAGCCCATATACTCTGGTACAGTATACCATGCCATGTCCACCCATGGCAACAACCTTGCCCCACTCACAACCCCATTTACTTGTCCACCTATGGCAACAACCTTGCCCCACTTACAAGTCCATATACTTGTCCACCCATGGCAACAACCTTGCCCCACTCACAAGCCCATATACATGTCCACCCATGGCAACAACCTTGCCCCACTCACTAGCCCATATACTTGTCCAACCATGGCAACAACCTTGCCCCACTCACAAGCCCATATACATGTCCACCCATGGCAACAACCTTGCCCCACTCACTAGCCCATATACATGTCCACCCATGGCAACAACCTTGCCCCACTCACTAGCCCATATACATGTCCACCCATGGCAACAACCTTGCCCCACTCACTAGCCCATATACATGTCCACCCATGGCAACACCCTTGCCCCACTCACAAGCCCATATACATGTCCACCTATGGCAACAACCTTGCCCCACTCACAAGCCCATATACATGTCCACCCATGGCAACAACCTTGCCCCACTCACAAGCCCATATACTTGTCCACCCATGGCAACATCAGTGCTGGAGTGTGGGACTTGGTGTTTTGTTCAGGCTCACACACACTGGCATGATGACAGGTCATGGTGGGAACGCCCAGGTCTCATACACAGTAGTAGTAGTAGTAGTAGGGATGAAACATTAGCGGGCCCAGATTTTTTTGCGGGGGGGGGGGAAGGGTCCGCTTACGCTTCAGGGGTTATAGGTCAATTTTAGATTTGGCTCGCTAAGGTCTTAAAGAGTTTTTATGGGGGAAATTTCTGGACAAATGGGCCAGCTAAGCTTTTAAAGAGATGTTACGGGGGAAATTTTAGATAAAAGGGCCCGCTGAGTTCTTAAAGAGTTTCTGATGGGGACAATTTGAAGCAAAAATCCCTCATTCGTTCTTAAAGGATTCTTATGGGAGATATTGAAAATAATTTCAGACATAATATAATCATAGAGGTTTGTTAAGAAAATGTTATTGAAAAATTCGGCGACAAAGTCCACTCCCATCCTTTTAAAGATAAACTCTACGGTCATAAACAGATATTTTTGCGAATATTCCCGATTTGGAGTTAAAGAGTTCTTATAGGGGAAATTCAGGGCAAAAGTTCTCGATTTGGAGTTAAAGGATTCTTATGGCAGAAATTCAGAGCAAAAGGGCCCGATTTGGAGTTAAAGTTTCTTATGGAGAAAATTCAAGACAAAAGTGTCCAATTTGGAGTTAAAGGAGTCCAGTTTTATGAAAATATCTCAGAGTTCATACAATCATAGAAGTTTATTTAAGAGTGTATGACAGAAATTTTGAAAAAATACCATTTTCAGAGATTATTGTCATAAAAGTTTTGTTAAGGAAAATAGACATCTTAGCAGTAAGTTTTAGTTTTTATATCCATTTACTGCTGTGTCACCTAAAAAAGACCGAAAATTAATCAGAGACCATTTGAAGACTGAAATTGACCGGAATTTGACTGAGACCATTTTAGACCAAAATATTCTCAGAGACTAGTTGAAGACCGAAATATAACAAAGATCATTAAAACCAGTTAAAGACCGAGATAACCAGTTAAAGACCGATATTAGTCAGAGTCCCGTTAGAGACCGAAAATTAGCCAGATTCGTTCTAATTGAAGATCGAAATTAATCTGATTCCAGTTAGAAACCAAAATTAGTCAGAGTCCAGTAAAAGACCGAAATTCGTCAGATTCCACTTTGAGATCAAAATTAATCTGAATCCAGTAAATGATCGAAATTGAACAGAATCTAGTTTGAGCCCCAAAAGATTCAGAGTCCAGTTGAAGACCGAAATTAGTCAGAGTCTCGTTCAATATCAAATATTAGTCAGAGTCTCATTCAAGGTCTAATATATAGTCTCATTCTGGTTTAGCTGCTTCACAGGAATTAAGACCGAATTTTGTCAGTTTTATTCCCCATTGAGTTCTTAAGAGTTGATATGGATATAATTAATGAGCAGATATTTTGTAAAAGTTTATCAGATATTAGCTCTTGGATCCAGCTCTCTACGTTTATAAGTGCATTTTCGCTACTAATAGTCCAGTTTTAGCCCAATTTTATTTGGGCTAAAACATATTTGGGCCGTCATATTTCAGACGTAGTAAATAAAATCAAGTCAGCAAGTTCTAGCTCCTGTTCCCGCCTTACTTTATTCCAATAACTTCTTTACTTACAGTCCAATCCTCCTGAAATTTAAGACAATGTTTCGTATGTAGTAAAATAGATACGAACAATTACCGAGTTTCAGCTCTTGTTCTCTGTAGTTCGCTCCTGAAAGCTAATTAATGCCAGCACAAATCCCCTGAGATTTTAGAACCCAACTATATTTCAGACTTTGTAAGATAAATTAAAAGTAAATTACCGAGCTCCAATTCCCGTCCTCCTCCTTAGTTCATCAAACCTAATTATTTCAGATCAAGACGCTTCCCAGTTTATCACCTTTATCATAATAAACATATCCTCTCCTTTAATATGCTTGTTCACATGGTAATAATAATAATTACACGGTCATATTTCATCCCAACCGTTTCCTTCCCTTATCTCCCCACACCCTTCACCTTCCCCCCCTTCCCTTTCCTTACCTCCCCCGCCCCTTACCTTCCCCCCCCTTTCCTTCCCCAACTTCCTTTTGCCCTTTTCTTCCCAACCGCTCTCCCCTACTCCCCCTTCATTTCACCCTCTCCCCCTATTTCCCTTTCATCTCGCCCATTCTCCAACTTATCCAAGCCTTCAATAAACTTACTTCATATGTATGTTCTTTCAATGTTCTTAAAATATCCTCCCAAATGTCCATTCCATAATTTTCACCTGTTTCTCCATTTTTTCTATGTTCTTTTTCATATTCTCCATGTTCTTCATCATATTCACCATGTTCTTAGCATATTCTTCACAAGTTCATTGTGCATTCTTCTTATTCTCTGGTCTTTGTCATATTTTCATGTTCTCTGAAAGTTCATATTTAACGAATATTTATTGGTTTCTTTGCATTCTCTTCCATGTTTTCTGTGTTCTTTATCATATTCTTCATGTTCATCGCATGTTCTCTGTACAACTTTTATACTCATTATTCATGTTTTCTGCGCATTCAAATCACATTTTTCACCTGTCCCCAACCCCCCTAAACCCCTTATCTTCCGTTTGCTCACTTATCTCCCTCTTACCGCTAGCTCCCTCTCCCCCCCTTACCCCTATTTCTCCCCCTCCCCACCTTACTCCCCCTCTCCTCCATTCCCCGCCCCCATCCTCTCTTATCTCCGTCACCCCTTATCTTCCCTCTCCCATTCCTCCTACTCCTGCACATCTTACCTATTCCCCAACTTCACCCAAACCTCCCTCCCTCCCCATAACTTAATGAAATACAACTTTTATACCCATAATTCATGTTCATCACATATTCTCAGAATGTTCTTCACAAGTTCAGTGTTCATTCTCGTTCATGTTATCTGTGTTATTTGCAATGTTCCTAGTATGTTCACTGCATTCAATGCATTCTCTTTCATGTTCCTTAAAATCAAATGAACCAAGACATTCTTTTCTTAACGTTCATTGATTAAAATTATTAGCCAATTAACTAAAAAATAGTCACTTTCATCATCTTTTCAACACTATTCTTAACTAAAATTATTCCTCATTCCACTTAAAATAATCAAATGTAACTTCTTTCAGCTCTTTCTTAACTTACAGTATACTTCGTGGAGTATGAAAAATATTCAAAGACACTCATCGAGACATCAAGGAGATACTCAAGAACATAAATGATACACACAAACATAATTAATAACATACTCATAGATACTAATGACACAATCAAAGATGTCAATAACACACTAAAGACATCAGTAACACACTAAAAGACGCTAAGTTCTCACTCAAAGATGCTAAGAGAACCTATGTTCTCTAAGTCACCTTCGTTCATAAAAGTTATTCTCTAGCTCACATCAAGCATAAAAGTTGATCTCTAACTCACATTCGTTAATCAAAGTTGTTCTCTAAGTCTCCTTCGTTCATCAAAGTGGTTCTCTAAGACGTCAAAGTTGTTCTCTAAGAAATCTTAAGGCATCAAATAACACTCTCAAATGTACAAATGTTTTCTTCCATTCAGTAAATAGTTCCACTTATCATATCACACTTTAATTTCTGTTTCCTAATTATTCTGTTAAAATATATTTTCTTAGCAACTTTACCTTAAAACTGTTCTCTGAACATCACTGCATAACCCTACCAAACATAACCTACCTAACCTAACCAGACTTAACTTACATAACATAACCTAACCTAACCTAACTCTACTTACATAACCAAACCTATCCTAACTTAACTTACATAACCTAACCTAATATACATAACCTAACCTAACCTAACTTACTTAACCTTACCTATCCTGACCTTACTAACTTCTTGAGGTTATCTTGGTTATCTTGAGATGATTTCGGGGCTTTAGTGTCCCCGCGGCCCGGTCCTCGACCAGGCCTCCACCCCCAGGAAATAGCCCGTGACAGCTGACTAACTCCCAGATACCTATTTACTGCTAGGTAACAGGGGCATTCAGGGTGAAAGAAACTTTGCCCATTTGTTTCTGCTTCGTGCAGGAATCGAACCCGCGCCGCAGAATTACGAGTCCTGCGCACTATCCACCAGGCTGCGAGGCCCCCCCATACTTAACATAACTTACCTAACATAACCTAACCTAACTTACATAACCTAACCTAACTTACCTAGCCTAACCTAATTTACCTAACCTAGCCTAACTTACCTACACCTCCGTTCATCAAAGTTGTTCTCTAACTCTCCTTCGTTCATCAATTAATTATTCTGTTAAAATATATTTTCTTAGCCACTTGATCTTAAAACTGTTCTCTGAACATCACTGCATAACCCAACCTAACCTAGCTTACTTTAATGTAACTTATCATAACTTATCTACCCAACCAAACTTGCCACTACATACCTAACCTTACTTGCCAGTGCTAACTTATCCTAATGTAACTGACCTAATCAAACTTACCTATTCTATCCTAACTGATTGAACATAACATAACTATGAGAACAACTTTGATGAACGAAGGTGTAGGTAAATTAGGTTAGGTTAAGTAAGTTAGGTTAGGTTAGGTAAGTTAGATTAGGTTAGGCTAGGTAAGTCACATTTAGTTAATAAGGTTAGGATAGGTTAGGTAATGTAAGCTAAGTTTAGTTGTTTGGCTAGGTTATTTAAGTTAATGTAGGGTAGGTTAGGTTATGTAAGTTAAATTAACTTAGGTAAGTTAAGTTAGGTTAGGTAAGTTAGGTTAGGTTAGGTAAGTTAGGGTTGGTATTTTCTTGAGGGATTGTATTATGTTATCTTGAGATGATTTCGGGGCTTTAGTGTCCCCGCGGCCCGGTCCTCGACCAGGCCTCCACCCCCAGGAAGCAGCCCGTGACAGCTGACTAACACCCAGGTATCTATTTACTGCTAGGTAACAGGGGCATTCAGGGTGAAAGAAACTTTGCCCATTTGTTTCTGCCTCGTGCGGGAATCGAACCCGCGGCACAGAATTACGAGTCCTGCGCGCTATCCACCAGGCTACGAGGCACCACGAGGTAAGGTTATGCAGTGATGTTCAGAGAACAGTTTTAAGGTAAAGTGGCAAAGAAATTATATTCTAACAGAATAATTAATAAACAGAAAAGAAAGTTTGATATGAAAAGTTGAACTAGTTACTGAACGGAAGAAAACAATTGTTCATTAGAGAGTGTTATTTAATGCCTTAAGATGTCTTAGAGAACAACTTTGATGTCTAAGAGAACCGGTTTGATGAACGAAGGAGACTTAAAGAACAACTTTGATGAACGAAGGTGAGTTAGAGATCAACTTTTATGCCCGATGGTGAGTTAGAGAATAACTTTTATGAACAAAAGTGACTCAGAGAACAATTTTGATGACTGAGAATAACTTTGGATGACTTTGAGAATAACTTTTGATGTCTTATAGTGTGTTATTGGCGTCTTTGAGTGTGTTATTGGTGTCATTTTTGTGCTAATGACGTCTTAGATAGTGTCACTGATGTCTATGAGTTTGTTATTAATATGTTTGAGTGTCATTGATGTCTTTGAGTGTGTTCTTGATGTCTCGAAGAGTGTCTTTGAATATTTTTCATACTCCACGAAGTATACTGTAAGTTAAGAAAGAGCTGAAAGAAGTTACATTTGATTATTTTAAGTGGAATGAGGAATAATTTTAGTTAAGAATAGTGTTGAAAAGATGATGAAAGTGACTATTTTTTAGTTAATTGGCTAATAATTTTAATCAATGAACGTTAAGAAAAGAATGTCTTGGTACATTTGAGTTTAAAGAACATGTAAGAGAATGCACTGAACGCTGTGAACATACGAGAAACAAATAACATGACAAATAACACAGAGAACATGAACGAGATTGAACACTGAACTTGTGAAGAACATTCTGAGAACATGGAGAGAGACGAATAATGAGTATAAAAGTTGTATTTCTTTAAGTTATGGGGAGGGAGGGAGGTTTGGGTGAAGTTGGGGAATAGGTAAGATGTGCAGGAGTAGGAGGAAAGGGAGGGGGAAGAAAAGGGGTGATGGAGATAAGAGAGGATGGGGGCGAGGAATGGAGAAGAGGGGAAGGTATGGAAGGAGTAAGGTGTGGAGGGGGAGATATGGGGGAGGAGAAGTAAGGTGTAGAAGGAGGGAGACATAGGGGTAAGAGGGAGATAAGTGAGCGAATGGGCACTGGGAATAGAGGGTTTAGGGGGGTGGGGACAGGTGAAAAATATGATTTGAATGCGCAGAAATATGAATAATGAGTATAAAAGTTGTACAGAGAACATGTAATGAACATGGAGAATATGATAAAGAACACAGAAAACATGGAAGAGAATGCGAAGAAACCAGTGAATATGTGGGGAATATGAACTTGCAGAGAACATTAAAACATGACTGAGACCTGAGAATAGAAAGTATGAACAATGAACTTGTGAAGAATATGCTAAGAACATGGTAAATATGACGAATAACATGGAGAACATGGAGAATATGACAAATAACATAGAAAAAATGGAGAAACAGGTGAAAATTATGAAATGGACATTTGGGAGGATATTTTAAGAACATGGAGAGAACATACAAATACAATAAGAATATTGAAGGTTTGAATAGGTTGGGGAATGAGCGAGATGAAGGGGGAGTAGGGGGAGAGGGGTGGGGGAAGATAAGGGCAAAAGGGAGTTGGGGAAGGTAAGGGGGGGGGGAAGGTTAGGAGCGGGGGAGGCAAGGAATGTGAAGGTAAAAGGGGGAGGAGGTAAAGGGTGTGGGGAGATAAGGGAAGAAAAGGTACGGTGAAATGTGACTGAGTGATTATCATTATTACAATGAGAATGACTATTAACATAGCTCACTAAATAAAGGGTATTGAAGATAAGGTGCGATATGAACGTGTGATTTTCATTATCGTGTTAACAAGCATATTAAAGGAGAGGATATGTTTACTTTGATAAAGGTGATAGACTGGGAAGCGTCTTGATCTGAAATAATTAAGTTTGATGAACTAAGGCGGAGGACGGGAATTAGAGCTCGGTAATTTACTTTTAATTTATCTTACAAAGTCTGAAATATAGTTGGGTTCTAAAATCTCAGGGGATTTGTGCTGGCAATAATTAGCTTTCAGGAGCGAACTACGGAGGACAAGAGCTGAA